>NC_049990.1:20679293-20715898 GCF_000003815.2 Branchiostoma floridae | reverse complement strand
GTTTAGAGGTAATCAAAAATATTTCCTTGTCTGGGCAGTTAAAAATATAAACATCAAAATAGTGATTCTTGTTCACAAACACTAATTCACCTTTATCCATGGGGCAACCTATATCCGTTGTTTTAAAAAAGTATTCACAGGTATTCAGGAATATTTAAGTCCACGGAAGTTGGTTTCAAATTGTACTATTTTTCAAAATATTGTACTTTGAAATTGAGAGCAAGTTGTTCATCGACTTGATATCCCTAAATACTGTTTTTAAAAACAACGGATAAAGGTTACTCCGCGGATAAAGGTGAACTAACGTTTTTTCCTCTCTTACTTTTTAACTTTAATCTAACATCAGAAGTAATGCGGTACTCTGCATGTACAGTCAAACCTGCCCAAAACGACCACCCGGGGGACCGAAAAAAAGCGGTCGATTTGGACAGGTGGTCACTGAGAAGAATATCGACTCAAAACATGACCGATGCAAAGTATAAATGGTTTCCGTTGTGTTTAATGGCAAATAGCAAGCACAATGCACGCACGAAAAGAAGTGAGGTCTTTAATGTAAAATACAACATGCACACTGTAAACTTTAAATTTAACCCCAAAATCTGACGCAAACTGGCCGATTTCGGCACAAAATCGCGCTAGTTATCATCAAAAATCGATGAAAACCTCAATTTTGAAAATGATGCGGTCGTTATGGGTCCCAATTTGGGCCGGTCACGGTCGCGTTGGCCAGGTGGTCGCTGAGAAAAGGTACTTAATGCTTACGTCAATGAGAAAATAAATCGGGACCGAGAAAAGCGGTCGAAAAGGCCAGGTGGTCGCTGAGAAGAGGTGGTCGCTCGGGCAGGTTTGACTGTATATGTACATACATATAGCTTTTGAGCTCTTTAGCTCACCGAGAACGTCTATAATTGATGGAGCTGCTCCATCACAAATGGAGTAATGGTGGACAGAAATCAATGGAGCTTCCTTGCAGAAAATCCAAGGGCACCACTGAGGGGGGCAGACGTCTGAAGTCTACATCTACTGTGACGGGTATCATTCGGTCTGGAGACTACCCTCAAATTCTAAAAGACACAAAATCCTTTAATGTAAGAACTCATCTTGGTCCAAGCATTTTGACATATTTGGTAATCTCCAAGCAGATCGACAGTGGCATAATATAGTATCAAACCCTCCGGTGCCAGTTTGACTCCCTTAGCCGGCAATACTCCTTGGCCAGCTTTGATACTATCTTATGGCACCATAGGATCTGTTTGGAGATTAATATTTGGAAGGATGTGCAGTGATGGATGGAAACTGGCCATAGAAAGAAGAAATACAATATCTATAATAATATCAAAATCCATCATCATTATGACGTAAATCCAAACTTAGTGGTGCAGTTAAGAAAAATATGAATTGGGCTGCAAAAGTAAATATATCAATGAAATAATTAATACGCAAAATAAGCAATTACTAAGCAGACAATTATCATAAAATAACAAGATAATGATTCTGTAATGAAACATTTTCTAATCTAAATTTCTACCTAATTGTAAGGATTATTTCAGCCATTTAGGGACAATGATTACACTATTTACAGTCTAAGCTGTTTCTATATTCAATTTTTCTTTGGATATCTCATCAAATTTTGCCACCCAAACCTATTTCCTTTGACATACGTATACTCTCTCACCCCATTCACACCCTCCACATTTATTTGCAAGATGAACCTTAACATTTCCTCGTATGAAGATCGTGCGCGTCTGACGCTACGTGATCTGAAACCGCGATCCACGCTGTGCCCGTGACCCACAGACCTCTTCCATAATCCATCTAGCTAATAACGACACGTAAAATATCGTGCGCTGCTCCGATCCCTCGCGTCTCGTGTATTCGTCCCAAACCTAGTCTCCGTGATAGATAACTCACCCGTGTGGTGCAATCAGGGACGGGTGAACGGTGTCACTTGTAACAGTGGGGCTGGGATATTATAGAGCAAGCTTATAGCCTATTGTCTAGTCATTCTACATAATGTACTGTATAACAGTTACTGAAGCAGGCATATTACTTATGTCTACTGTATAAATCTTTAACTTATTGATACTTACATTACATGTAGGTCAAAAGTTGTCACTTGCAACAGTGGGGCTGGGATATTATAGAGCAAGCTTGTAGCCTATTGTCTAGTCATTCTATATAATGTACTGCACAACTCAAGCAGGCATATTGCTAATGTATACTGTATAAATCTTTAACTTACTAAAACATAGTACATTAGTTTGAAAGGTCTTACTTGTAACAGTGGGGCCAGGATACTAAGAGCAAGCTTATAACATATAGTCTAGTCATTCTACAGAATGTACTTGCAACTATATTGCAGTTAGACTAATGTCTGCTGTATAAATCTTTAAATTACTAAAACATAGTACATTAGTTTGAAAGGTGTCACTAGTAACAGTGGGGCCAGGATATTATAGAGCAAGCTTATAGCCTATTGTCTAGTCATTCTACAAATATATAATGTACTACAAAACTGAAGAAGGCATATTACTTATGTCTTCTGTATAAATCTTTAACTTATTGATACTTACATTACATGTAGGTCAAAAGTTGTCACTTGCAACAGTGGGGCTAGGATATTATAGAGCAAGCTTATACTAATCTATAGCCTATATTGTCTAGTCATTCTACATAATGTACTGCACAACTCAAGCAGGCATATTGCTAATGTATACTGTATAAATCTTTAAATTACTAAAACATAGTACATTAGTTTGAAAGGTGTCACTAGTAACAGTGGGGCCAGGATATTATAGAGCAAGCTTATAGCCTATTGTCTAGTCATTCTACATAATGTACTGTATAACAGTTACTGAAGCAGGCATATTACTTATGTCTTCTGTATAAATCTTTAACTTAAGTTATTGATACTTACGTTACATGTAGTTCAAAAGGTGTCACTTGTAACAGTGGGGCCAAGATATTATAGAGCAAGCTAATACTAGTAATACTAATAGCCTATTGTCTGGTCATTCTACATAATGTACCGTACAACTCAAGCAGGCATATTGCTAAGGTCTACTGTATAAATCTTTAACTTACTAAAACATACATTTTGGACATAAGTTTGAAATGTGTCACTTGTAACAGTGGGGCCGGGATATTATAGAGCAAGCTTATGGCCTATTGTCTAGTCACTCTACATAATGTACTGCACAACTCAAGCAGGCATACAGTCAAACCTGCCCAAGACGACCACCCGGGGGACCGGAAAAAAACTGTCGATTTAGACAGGTGGTCGCTGAGAAGAGTATCGACTCAAAACATGCCCGATGCAAAGTATAAATGGTTGCCGTTGTGTTTAATGGCAAATAGCACACTGCATGCACGCAAAGAAGCGAGGTCTTTAATGTCAAATACAACACGCACACTGTAAACTGTAAATTTAACCCCAAAATCCGACGCAAACTGGCCAATTTCGGCACAAAATCGCGCTAATTATCATCAAAATCGATGAAAAGCTCAATCTTGAAAATGATGCGGTCGTTATAGGTCCCAACTTGGGCCGGTCGCGGTCGCGTTGGCCAGGTGGTCATTGAGAAAAGGTCGCTTAATGCTTACGCCAATGGGAAAATAAATCGGGACCGAGAAAAAGCGGTCGAAATGGCCAGGTGGTCGCTGAGAAGAGGTGGTCGCTCGGGCAGGATTGACTGTATTTACAGTTAAGACTAATGTCTACAGTAACTGTATAAATTTTTAACTTACTGATACTTACATTTAGTTTGACAAACACATTTCTATGTTATAATCATTTTATCCTTGTGCTCATCCTAGGAAAAGAAATGTCATTTCATTCAAATGCTATTAAAAGATTTATTTCAATTCATCAGCAGAAGACGCCATCTAGCATCTTTGTCAAGGATTGCAGTGGCTATGTTTGGAAACAAGTACAGAAAAATTGCAATGATCCTATTTAGGCTTTACATAACATTAAGTATTAAGAAAATGTCAAGAACAATTTTTGATAGATTCTCTCAAAATACAATTAGTATGTATTTGCAAAATCTACTTGTCTTTAGACACACCCCCTCCACCCCTGCAAATAATCATATCCAATTCATCATCGTCGTTACATTATATAAATAGAAAAATCAATTTTTAGTACAGCCAGATGCATTGGTGTGCTATCTTTCTTCAGAAATTCTACAATATCATAATTCATCTCATATCACAATATCATTCCTCTTTATATGAGAGACATGTACGCCTTTTTATATAAGACCTTGGCGATGCTTATTTGAGCCTCTGGCTGTCAAAACTCATTTCAACTTGACTTCACCCTAGTGGAAATATGACCAAACTGCGTATAAGGCTGAAAAGCGTATATGTCGACCTTCGGTAAGGCCTAGGAAAAAAAATGTTGTGTTTCCTGTAACCCGACCGACCCTAGAAAAAGCTGCCGACCCTAGACTTTTTTTTTGGGTCGGCGGCTAGTAGAGGACATAAATTTTTCGATTTGAACATTTGACTGGTGCATCATTGTAGAATCGGTTTTTTAACATGTTCTGCTAATTCCTAATGAAGTAGAAAAAGTCAAAACAACACTATCTGCTTCTGTTAACATCATAAATCACAACTAACAGGACATAAAATAAGTTTAGCTATAGGAGCAAAGTAATTTTTATCTTACCAAATGACGTACCCTGTTCGAGGCACATGGTGCAAGATGGGAATTTCTCTGTTGAAATTTCGCAACACAGCAGAAACATGACTGGGTCATTGTGGCAATATTACCCATAAAAATGTCATATGTGCCTTTATTTCACTTCTGGTCTTGGTTTTTAGGTCTCAAAACCACCAAAAATGCAGAAAATTGCTATGGAAAACAGCATACATATATTTCTGACGACGCGCGACGGCGGCCATTTTGAATATGTAAATGAGGTTGGAACATACCATTTTTCCAGGGGTAAGATATCCCAAAATAATGGTGTCTCATAAGGAGGTTGTTTTTAACCTCCTTGCTTGTATCAACTTCAAGATGGACCATTTATAGAAAACCTTTTTGAGGGGGTGGGTCTTATTGGAATTTTTATGAGTGAAATGCTTCAGATATCTCATTATTCACCTGTTAGTAAATGCACCTGTCAGGTTTTTTGTTGTCTTCTTTTTAAATAGTTTTAATTTGGTGTTATTTTTTTCTAACATGATGAAGATGATAAAAGTTAAGTGAGGATGCTTTTACCAGTGTTTTCAACATTTTTCTGTCTACCTTTTGATGTTATTTTTCTAACATGATCGAGATAATAAAAGTTAATTGGGATGCTTTGCCCATTGTTTTCAGCATTTTTCCATGGTTATTTGCATGGAAAGTTCCAAGCAGGAAATATATGAATTGGAGTTGTGTATACTGTTCCACTTGTTAAACTTGAAGGCACCAATGTCCCAATGTAAGGGGTCATAGTGGGGAACCTATGCCCAATTTTTACAAGAAAATTCAGGACTTTTTTGTCAATTTAAGAAGAAGATTATGACTATCAGCCAGCAATATGACATCAACATAACAAAAAGAAGAGAAAAAAAAAAACAGGTGAAAGCAGACGGCAGAAGAAAAGCAGATCCTTCAAAAAGAACTCCTGCGAAACAGACCTGAGTCAGCCTACAGATGCACTCCATGTGGCAGAGACTGTCATTCTTTTATCAAGGACTGTTTAGCCACAGTCGACGTTGTAGTGTAGGGCTTATATTGATTAGGATTCTATCAATACATATGGTCAATGTTGACTGAAGAAGGCCATATACTATAGTATATGGATAGATATTGACATGGATGGGCACCACAACACTGTCCAAGCTTATGAAATAATGCAGGTTTCAAGCCAGGTACCATGTTCATGAGTTTTTACCAAAGCCTACATCTAAAAAAAAAAAAAAAAAAAAAAAAAAGATAATCCCTACCTACCGACCCTATTTTTTTCAGGACCGTTACAGGAAACACAACATTTTTTTTCCTAGGCCTAAGAAGCAATAGCGGTATCGATCGTGAGACGGCTCCTCCAGATTGGGGATCAGTTTTCGTTTCTCCTCCTTAGACAATTTCCTAGAAACCCGTCTTACGGGTAAGCCTCCGTCTTGAGTTTCCAATGAAGGAAACTTAATTAAGATTGAGGATCATGATTTTGCTGTAGACTTGATTCTGGTGTCTGTTGCTCATGCTCCAGACATAATCTCAAATAGATTATACAAATAGTTATTAGGGTATAACTATCACAAACATTGATTTAGAAATAATACTGTAACACTCGTTTACCTTAGTCCATAGGGTAACCCATATCCACTTTAATTGTTTTTTTAAACAGGGTAATTAGGTATATCAAGTCAACAGGCGGTGGTTTCAAACTGCAATATTTTCAAAATAAATTAGTTTGCAACAACCGCCCATCTACTAAAATGGTATCCCTAAATAACCTGTTTTCAAAACAAATGGACACATGGAGGTCTAACTCTAAGACTTTGTAATGATGCTGGCACTCATTTCAGAAATGAGTTATAGGAATATCATACATAGCACACGCCTCAACAGAGAGCTATCGCAGCCTTCATGACGGATACACTTTGCGGCTTTCTTCAGGCAGCCAACTGGCATCGATCCTGCAATTGACTTGAAATTGCAATTCAAGAACCAATTCCCTTAACAGTGCAACGACTTGGCATCCAACCATCCAACACATGGTTTTGGTCTTTTTCTTCCAGAAAGAAAAAAATAGAGTCACCATTCTACATCAAGACCCCAAAACCAGCAAACTAATAATATTGTATTGTCTTTCAAAGAAATTAATGCACAATAACTCACTAATTTTAGCGCTAAAAGACCATGTTATAAATATAATAGAGCTAAACGCTGTATGCATCAAGCTATGCTCAATCTGGATATGGCTGATGACAAGCTTTCTGAAGTGTTACTACTCTCATATACATGTAGTAAACCTGGTAGTGACGTCAGTAACTCCACGGGGAAATAAGAAGACCCTAAAAAAGTTCTTATCTTATTGGATAATGTAGCAATGTATAGTTTGATGATATCTTGGGTATTCTGGTGCAGGCTTGTCAGCTTGATTATGGCCAGATCTGTAGATTCTATCAGTCATTTCTGTTCCTCCAAAATTTACCCACGTCCTGCACTGTCAGTGACGCACTCTTCTGATTACTGGTACCATAAATCTTTGACATTTTTGTGATGTTTTTCTGCTTAAGGTTTTCATCACTTTGTGAGCGTATGCTCTGTACCACATTCTAATTTTAAAGCATTTTAAAGAACCCACACACTTCTCAAAAAGAGGAGGGGTCCTTACCAGTGTGAGGGGTTAAAAACCTACAGTCCTATGGCCGCACATGGGGCAATTTCTGTCGTATTGAGGTCACCTGAGTTAGCACTGAATGGCAGACGCTCTAGACCCTTGCGACAGTTGTACTAACTTGTATTGAGGTCACCTGAGTTCGCGCCGAAAACAGGGCACCCTAAACAGGGACAAGGGGCGTCACTATCTGTTTATAACTATGTCTTGTCACGTGATAATCAACATCGCTGGTCACCTGACAAGAAAGCTCCAAGACAAGACCTACCTAGTCGAAAAGGAAACAGTGTGTCTCAAAAGCTTCCCAATTAGCAAATACTTGCTGTGTGCAATCATTTAAATATTTCATAAAAAACACTCTGTTTTATATTGTATCACTACAGTTGTTTCAAGCATGAACTCAAAGACACCTTTTGATTCTCACTGTGCAATGAGATTTGAAGGCAGCAAACCTAAACAAACTTACAGTAAGTTTGCAATAACTCTAGGATTATCATATCACAAAATGTCAGATTCAGCACGACTCTCCACCCATGACAAGTTGTGCTTTACAACAGGAACCATCATTGATTATTCTGTGGGCATGGGTTTTCAGGAAACCGTATAGGAGATGGATGTTCAAACAAATACAGTGAGAAGGTATCTATACTGGGTTTGACCTTTCTGTCAGAGGTCAGCCCAGGTTGGTCGCTAAGTGTAAGAGGGCAACCTTTCTCCTCTACTACATCATTTGTTGCCTCTGGCCAGGCCAATTTTATTACCTTTGAAACAATGTTGTAACACGACTATTCCATCTAGAACTTTTTAGGGGGCAATTATGGGGTTTTCTCAAAAGGAAAAGGCACTACATACACATGGTAATTATGATTAGAGAGGGATAAGGAATAAATTTCAAATGACCCCTAAACCTTTTAATGGAACAACCCTAGGCATCATTTCCTACAAAGTAATTAACGCTAGTTCACCTTTATCCGTTGGGTAAATTATATCCGTTGCCTTTAAAATAGGGTATTTAGGGATATCACGTTGACAAATGTTGGTTTGCAATTTTCAGTACATTGCAGTTAAAAACTACCATCCGTCGACTTGATGTGCCTAAATACACTATAAACGGATATAGGTTACCCCGCAGATAAAGGTGAACTAGCGTTAACTGTAACTCCTATGAAAACCTTAGCTTCTACATAAATATTTCTAACATCTGAATTCAATTTGTTAGGAACATACATTTTTGTATTTACACAAAATTAAAAAACTATTTCAAAGGATATAATGTAACAAGTATAGGTTTCTAGAATCTACAATACAGCTACATGGGAATGATTTACTTCGGCCCGCGAGAAATGTGGGCGTCCTACAATGATAACACGGATTTTACTGGATATCTTCATTGGTGGAAAAATCTATGCCGCGGAAGCGAAATGACCCTTTTGAAGGACAAAGACAGGCCCTGAATACTACTCAGGAACCGTGCGGTGTGCACAAAACAGTTTTCTTTGTCTATCCAATTCCAAGGATGTTCAAGTCATAATATACAGTCAAACAAATAAATAAATAACCTGTACAAGTGACTAACTGTATATAAGGACCACCAGTCCTAGACAATAGGACCATTTTTTGGGTGGTAACATCAACATTCAAAATTCCACTGGGTGCTATAATACCGCCACATCTAAAACACATTGTTAATGTAACAGTTGTACTTATAAGTTATAGATGCCTTCTCAAGATTATCTTGAACATGCAAATATCTGAAATGTATATGTACTTTAGAATTACATTGGTAAATATCTTAAAATCACTTCAGATTCATGCATTTTTGTAATGTGAAGGTATTATGGCATCCAGCGAAATTATGAGATTTGATACTTATTTTCTACTAAAACACTACCATGTCTTTAATGACCAATGGACCACATCAAGGAGGTTATATATAACCACATGTTGATGGCATTGCTGCCCCTACGGCCGGAGAGGCTATGGGACCGGTGAGGTGAGGTGAGGTGAGGTGAGGTGACCACATGAACCAGATTTCTAGCGATCTTCTTGAGCAGTTCTGACTGTAAATGTAACTTCCTTCTATCCCTTGAGGTCAAGTGCTTGTTTCTCAGATGTCTTTATCTTAAAGAAATACGGCACACTTGGGGAGACACATATGGGAAGCAGTGATAACTGTTCCCCAAGGGTTTAAAATAAGAAGATAGTAAATTGTGATAAATAGACAGAAGTTGAAAGTAAAGTCAAGGCTATCTCCAGCTTTAAATTTTTTTTCTGTCTCACTCACTGTTTCCTAGCCCATGTTGTTGATTTTCCTGGTATGATATATCATTTTAAACTTATGAAAGTACATTTTCAACAGTTTTATGTCATTTTTGGGATGGAAGTGGTAAAATTATTTTCTGTCCCAACAAGCAAATTTCTGGTCTAGGACAAACGGACAGGTCCTGGAGACAGCCCGAAATGTCTATTTTTATCAGATTCTAGAAAGCGGAATTGAAACAACAAAAAAAGCATCAATATGAAGACTTCCTGGATGTTTTGTTTTCTTCCAGTCATAAACAAATCTACTTACTAGACAAACATCATTTATCTGTGACATAAACAAGTTTTTGAGGATGCAGTTGACAGGCTCTATTTATCCTATCTTTAAAACTAACATCAATTAGCATTTTCACATGCTTCATTAGCTAGCTCCGCCCCCTTATCTTTCCCCAAAACATCCCTGACTGTAACGACCATCTGAAATCTTCCACATCTGTTTGACTACCTTTTTAACAGTTGGTACACAAGTTGTTTTGGTGTTGACTTCAAATATTGGTCATTCATTGGCAGGGACAGGTTTGGGAGTTTGTGTCAAACAAATACATGACATTTCACACATGGCTGTTAATCTGTTTCGACAACTTTGTTAATCACCACCTGATTATACTGCTTTTTTCTATTGGACCACCTTGTAGCAAAGGACCATTAAAGGGGTTTCCAAACATCCCAACCAAACAATTATCAAATTGTCAGTTTTCATGTTAATCAGTTTTGACAACTTTGTTAATCACCACCTTATGGTACTGCTTTCTTCTGTTGGGACCACCTTGTAGCAAAGGACCATTAAAGGGGTTTCCAAACATCCCAACCTGTTTTCATGTAGATCTTCTACACAGTTTGGCATCATTTCTTGACTTGACATTGACTTTATGTAGATCCACAATAGCCTTGACATTTCAGGTATTTTTCCTGTGGTCTACACATTCACTACATCCGTAATGGCCTCCATCAGTCAATATTGACCATACTACAATTGTATCGGCCCTACAGCTTTGGCCATGGCTAAAAAGTCCAATAAAACAATTTCTCTGCCATATAGGGAACATTAATCATGTACATTACATAACAGAAAGGTTGCCATAAAAGATCAATCATATGTACGATACATAAAACACATAACTAGAATACAGAAATCCAACTTTTAAAGAAATCAGAGTTCAATCCACCACTGTCCTGTATTTAGCATTCCAATAGTGATACATTTCCAACTCCAAGCACCAATGGGTGCTGCCTAGGGAAGGCTGCATCTGAAGAAATTTTCACAATACTGAGAATTACTAAAATCAAAATACAAAAGTGTTATACAGCCATCCTGTCAAATGTCGCCTGACAACTGAACAGCCAAAACGTAACAATTATCCGATCTCAATTACTACTTTGTCTACAGGAAGCAGACGGCACTCTCCCGTTTGCATGAGTGTCTTATTGATAAGAAAGTTTATTTTCAAACACATCAATTGCTGAAACTTACTAATCAAAAAACAAAAGTGTTATACAGCCATCCTGTCAAATGTCGCCTGACAACTGAACAGCCAAAACGCAACAATTATCCGATCTCGATTAATACTTTGTCTACAGGAAGCAGACAGTTACTCTACCATTTCCATGAGCCTAAAAAACCTGTTATTATCAAACACATGAATGCTGAAACTTACTAATAAAAAAACAAAAGTGTTAGGCTTATACAGCCATCCCATCAAATGTCTCCTCCCAACTGAACAGTCAAAATCGCAACAATGATCCGATGAATAATTTGTATACAGGAAGCAGACATACTACTCTACCATTTGCGTGAGCATCTTATTAGTAAGAAAGGTTATTTTCAAACAAATCAATTGCTGAAACTTACTAATAAAAAAACAAAAGCGTTATACAGCCATCCCATCAAATGTCTTCTCACAACAGAACAGTCAAAACCACAACAATGATCCAATCCCGAGGAATAATTTGTACATAGGAAGTAGACAGTACTCTACTGTTTGCATGAGCGTCTTAATGTGAGAGGCATTGAAAGTTGAAACTTACTATTAAATAAAAAACAAAAGTGTTATGCAGACATCCCGTCAAATGTCTTCTCACAACTAAACAGCCCAAACCGCAACAATGATCCGATCTCGATGAATAATTTGTACACAGGAAGCAGACGGTACTCTACCATTTGTGTGAGCGTCTTATTAGTAAGAAAGGTTATTTTCAAACACATCAATTGCTGAAACTTACTAATAAAAAAACAAAAGTGTTGGCACTGGCTGCAGATACACCCGATATTATTATTTTTATTATTATTATTATCCAGCCATCCCATCAAATGTCTTTTCACAACTAAACAGCCCAAACTGCAACAATTATCCGATCTCGATGAATAATTTGTACACAGGAAGCAGACGGTACTCTACCATTTGTGTGAGCGTCCTAAAAGTAAGAAAGGTTATTTTCAAACACATCAACTTACGGCTGAAACTTACAAATAAAAAAAATAAAAAAAGTGTTAGGCTTATACAGCCATCCCGTCAAATGTCTTCTCACAACTGAACAGCCAAGACCGCAACCAATCTTGATGAATAATTTGTATACAGGAAACAGACTGCGTTCAAGAGCGTCTTAATGCGAGCAGTGTTGTGATGCTGGACCACCACTCCTGATGAGACATCTCCTAGGCTTATCATTCCCAGAGACAGACTATTCCTACAATTATTAGTTTGGCTGGCAGCCCATATGACAGGAAACAGCTTTCTCATTCTGGTGAAGTCTGATACCTTAGGAACTGATACCTCTGATTAGAATCTAACTGGAAACTTGCCAAAGTTCGTGTTCTACTCAGTAATGTCTTACTCTTACTAAGTCTTAGGTTCATTGTCCTCCTTCTTTCTCTAATTGAATCTTAGGAGGCCATTTGACTAACATAATTTTGCTACAGTTAAAATATGAAGTGAAGCAGATTTTGCTGGCTACTTGAAAAACTTCAAACCAAGAGTGATTTTTTTTCAGCTTTCCTAATTCTACAATCCCTAAAATTGTCAGAATTGTCAACTTTGTGTAGTGTTTACCTATCTCAAGTCTAAAAAAATGATATCTACCAGTGTTTCAGTTCATTAGGTAAAGGTACACTTGACATTCGGGTTTCTAAAAATAAATCTAGGTAATAATCCTACAGGAGAAGGTGCAGGGATAGGCACAGAGTTCTGGGGCATTGTCATAATGCCAGATACCAAAATCTATACTTTCCACCAATGCCAGATACCGACATCTACATTTTTACCACAGCTAGATACGTGAAATCCCCTAACACACCCTCTCAGGCTTTAGACAGACAGTAGTTGAGATTCTGATCCATGCTTGGTTATGTCAGAGCAGAGGCTTCCCATGATGGTTGTCTGAGGTTTGTTCAAGGACAGAAACCTTCTGTCATAAAAGCCCAGCAATCCAACAGTCAAGCCGCAATCATGCCTTCATACACTGGACCTTAATGGGCTATTATCACTTTATGCTCTAGCCATAAGACTTTATAGTTGTACAGAAGCATAGGTTTATTATGAGTCTTTGGGTGGGATGTATTCTTTTCATGGATGGGGAATTTTGCCATGGGCATTTCAAGGCAAGCACTAAAAAGGCTTTATTCGGTAAGAGAACCACTGCACACGAATACATCTTGCAAAAAGAACCTTATCTCTTGAAGTAATATTAGAGTCTATGTGAGGTAAGTCTTCAAGGACTGAAGGAGCATGTGGCACTTTGAAAGCCATCTTATATCATAATTATGTATTACATAAGATATTCCCAAATACCTTTAGATTTATAACTGCTACAGTATGCAAGAAAGTATGTAATTGGTATGAAGTCTATAGATATGAATGTACATTGAAATGTAAACCATCCATTTTTCAAAGGTAATAATTTAACCTCTACTTAGGCCATACCAATTTTGTTTGTTGCTCCCCAGATTCGCCTGTTCATTTTTTTCTGTTAAAAAAAATCCAGAGGAAAAATGATACAGGTTTTGCTATCACAAACCTGTAAATATTGCCATTCAGAGCCACATACATATAATTTCAGTCTAAAAACAATGCCTTTTATGAATTAAGAACATTAGTAACAAGTCAAAGGAAGAGAATCAAGGCATAAAACGTTACATTTAACTCCTCAGGCTGTTTTTTTTTTGTGTCATTTAAGCTGTATATATCTTCACCCCAGACCTTTTGAAAAAAATTTTGGCGGTCCAAATTTTTCTGGAAAAATCTAAGAAGCAACAAATAAATTTGGTGTGGCCTAAGAGACGTAGATTGGAAGAAAAGAAGGACTATAACATCCTTGACTTTGGAGACATCTAGTCAGAAAGGTAGCCTCTATGCAAGCAACCGTGGCCAGACGTTGACAAGGAGCCTATTTAGGTTGAGCCGAGCCATTTCCCTATGGGTGGAATTATTTATGACAAGCCCTGAGGATGCTTTTACCTCTTTCATGCTGGCTCCTCCAACCAACCTGATTAAAATTCAAGGACCTACAGCTTATTTCCCAGGACTTGAACAGCAGATTGGCAGCTGATGAATCCTGTGTGGTAACGCTAGTTCACCTTTATTCGCGGGGTAACCTTTATCCGTTGTATTTAACACCAGGGTATTTCGGGATTTCCAGTCGACTGACGGTGGTCTCAAACTGCATTATATTGAAAAAAAAAGTAATTTAAAGCCAACGTCCATCTACGTGATATCCCTAAATATCCTGTTTTTAGGTACAACGGATATAGGTTACCCGGTGAATAAAGGTGAACTGACGTTATATTCTGAAAGAGGTTGTAATATCTATGATATTAACTACATTGCAGCTGTGATAGTGTTAAAACTTATTACTCCATCTGAAACTCTAAGACGACTATTTTGTGAAACAGCTGGGACTTGCAAGTGTTTTCCTAACAAAAATATATTTTGGCAGTAGCATATTCAGAAGTGTTGCTGCCAAAGGAGCATTTTACTTTTAGTATCTTTAGACACATTTTTTTGTGGTAAACTGTGTCTGTGTCTAAGGGATTCCAAAACAAAAATACAAATTTTGTCAGAAGATCAACATCTTCTCTAAATCATTTTAAGAATATGTGTAAAAGCTAAATAGTAACAGTGTACATGTAATGCAGTGTGTACATGCAGGGCTCGAAATACTGGGGTTTTGTGCACCCAGATGCACCCAAAATTGGAGCTGTGCACCCATTTTTTTTCTGTGGGTGCACCCAAATATTTTCATAGGTATGTTAAGATGTCAGTATACTAAGTAAACACCATAATCTTGACATCTATGTGTTAGAAAGATAATAAAATGACTGTCATAGTACTTCCGATTTCTGAAAATTCAAATTTCTAATTTAGTAGGTTTACAATTTAGTTATTCTGATATTCTGCTTTATTTTATGTATTGCACCCAAAGATATTTTGGTGCACCCAATTTTCTAGATCGGGTGCACCAGTGCACCTATTCCCAAAAATGAATTTCGAGCCCTGACATGTATGTCCAATGTTCAGTTGGGAGTTGAAATAGGCTTTGTGTGGGAATCAACATTTCAGACTCAGAGAAATTCTTAAGGCCACTGACGTCCATGTATTTCTTTCACGCGTCCACGCTGCTTTGGTTTCCACCTGTAAGTATAACAGGTATGAATGCCTCTATACACCTTTCTCACGCGGCGGCCATGATAGATCGAAGAAGAGGTCAATGAGGCAAACAGACAAAACTTATTTCTAAAATCAGGTCCCATTTAGTTTTCCCCCAAACCACACAAATTTTCATGATATAAGATAGAATAATAAATATTACAAGAAGTGTTATGCACCGAAAGATGTAGCAATTTAGAGTAGTGTAGACTGACCCCATAGTCCCTTAAGAGATGCAAAATAAAAACATAATAATGCAAATTTTTAACGAATTTGCAGCCATTCACTTATTGGTCGATTTCCTAATTGGCAGGCTACCATTGGTCGAACTGCTAATTATGATGGACAGAATTTTGTTTGCCACATTGAACTCGTTTTAGATCTATCATGGCCGCCGCGTGAGAAAGGTGTATACTCTGGTCTGGTGGGAATGCTAGTACCCTGGGATAGTGATGATGATGATAATGAATTGTGCAAACAGCGATTGAGAGACAAGCCCCCTTTACAACAGGAGGCCCTGGACGTCCAAGGAAAGTCAGGAAATCATAATTGGATAGAGGCACATGTCGTATGTGTGGAATTATTTATGACAGAGTGCTGAGGCTAGTTCCTCCTGTGTGGGTTGTGCGAGCCGGTATAGAGCTGTCAACGGAAATTTCCTTCAACTATGTGTTGAGAGCAGTGACTAAACCCATTTGCATCAATGTGTCATAGGTCAACATTCATGAAAATGTTTTTTTCTTTGCAAGGAATGAAGCCTGTTATAGACTAGATTTTCTAATAACTACAGATCATTAGAAGATATCAACTTGAAGTTCATCATTCAATGCACATGAAAATCATAGCTTCATTTGCAGTGGTTTGTACTTAAGTGCTATATTTTCTCATAGATTAAATACTATCAGGGGTAATAAAACCTGATCATCCAAATGGCCAATAAAAAGACTTAGAATTCTTTCATGCCCATCTATCAATATTCGTTACATCTCCATCCTTTTTAATTCATTAATGAGAAAACAAAGGAAAGTCAAAATGCCAATTTAGCCGACCTTAAAACCTTAAGTTTTGCTATTATCTTATGCTCATCTTTTTCTCCTATTATCCGATCGCTATCACCAGCAACAGATAATTTGAGAAATATTAGCACAAAAACATATTTCAATTTGTTGCAACATACATGTACATGTAAGTGTTCCAGCCTATACTACTAGTAAGCACTGCCATCTCAGGGGCTTAAGTAACGACTCTCATTATATTGCACTTGAATAATCCATAGGCAGGGTTCTCCCCAGAATTTTTTAAGATAGTGGAGGGACTAGTGGAGGGGCTGGCAAAAATAACCCGAACCAACGCGCTGCGCTTTCATGAATATGTCTGGGTTCATTTTGCAATGACAGAGGGAGTCAAATACTACAATTTATTATATATTATTGTAATTCCTTTGTTGTGAAGTGGCAAAATGACTATTGTTTTGATCAGTGCTCATTCACAAGTTTTTGCAGACAATGCAAACTGGAAAAGTGATGCCACTTGCACACAAAAATCATTTTAGCAAAACTTTAAACTTTAAAGAAAAGAGGGAAGAAACACACTGAATTTCAAAAGTAGTATAGTGGAGCTAGGAGTATAGTGGTGGGTCTCCGTTTTTCCATCCTCTGGGGAGGACTCTGATAGGCACAAACTGACTTGAGTCTGCCTATACATGTATAACAGTAGAGGATGATTAATTGTCATACAGGATAGCAAGAAAAGAAATATCACTCCCCAGAGGGGCCTAAGGGAGGCAAATGCAGCTGCATCTGCCATCAGATATGCATTTTTGCCATCAGAGGGCAAATGTGCTTGAAAAAACCTTAAGCTGGCATCATCAAGGTTTCTGAAGAAGTTATTAATACTGGGTTAAAGAAAATCGATACCAAGACGTGGGACTTGTTTTCTAAGTGGTGCTTGAGAAGGCTTGGGAAGTTTGCTAAATCACACCTTAGATGTGTCAGGGAATAGAAGCATCGCAAATTAAAACATGAATTTTGCAGGATCAGCATCTGAGGATGAGGCAGATGCACTAGTCTGTTATACTAATAGTGACATCAGGAGCACATACGTACTCAATGATGACATATTACATTTTGATATCATCATCTAGAATGACTGTTTAACTCTAGTTAACCTTTATCCGAGTAGTGACCTATATCCGTTTAAAAAAAAACAGGTTATTTAGGGATATCAAATCGATGAACAATGGTTTCAATATGCAATATTTAAAGATATTGTAATTTGAAACCACTGTCCGTGTACTTGACATCCCTCAACAGCTTGTTTTGAAAAACAACGGATATTGCTTACCCAGCAGATAAAGGTGAACCAGCATTACACATGTAAAAAAATATTGCGCACCCTTGCTTCTCCTATAAACAGTAAGTGTAGGAGACAAGACATTTTGTCATATTACAAATATGGATATCAAAAATACAGACCATGTTTCAAAGATACTGTTCAGTTTAGTGTTAACTATTCTAAGGAGACGGAAACTTTTTGTCATATTTCAAAAATGGATATCATAAATATAAAACTTAGACCATGTTTCGAGAATTCCGTACAGTCTAAAGTTAAGAATTCTAAGCATGTCCTGTAATATTTCTGCAGCCTTGACAGCAATTCACACTGATGTTTCATGAGAGGCATCGCTTCCAAAGCCTTATTGGCACCAAATTTGGACAATGAATTCTAGTACATTTGTCAGCGTGATATGCTCAAATTAGACCTCCAAACCTTCAGTAGGGAATCAGTTTTATTCCTGACATGTAGTAGATTTAAAAGGTGCAGCAATGCCTCAAGTAGAGAGCTTACTGGCAATGGATCTAGGATATTCTATGATATATCACTGTATGTGTAACTACCTAAAACTAGAATACCAATTTACAAGTAACACAAATATGGTGTTAAAACATACATTTTTACAGGAAGTCAAGTATAGAATTCTTTAGTCCTGGGACTCCTGGCTATCTTATCTAAACCAGTCGAGTTCTAGGTTTTATGGTGTTATACAGCTATCTACTATTTAATTTCCTGGACCCTTACTACTTTGATTTAAAAAAATGACAATACAAATAGTTTTCTCAACTGACTAGAATATGTACCAAAGTCAGATCTGAATAAAGTGGTGAACTAATCAGTTAGAAAAAAGAGCTGTCTATCACTTATCATAGCCAGAGCGTGTCCAGAACTCGAGATATCAAACCCAGAAAGTCGACTGCATTACTGTAACAAGTCGCTGGGAGGCCCAAAATCTGACCGTTTCCAGGTCTCATCAAGACCTACTCGAATTCAGTTTGTCAGTTGTCAGTTTGTCAGTTATACCGAATATCAATACAATTTATCCAGGCATTCTCCAGTTATGCTTGTCTTCTACACACAAATAAGTACACATACACACAAACGCTACCCAAGATGTAACCTTCTAGGCTAAGGTAAAAAGGGCTGAAAGCACCTTAAAGCAGTTGAGACCAAACTCTCCACATAACCCCCCTCCCCTCCCCCTCTTCCATATGCTAGCAGTGTCTAACAGATAAGGGCATCCAATATCGCACACAAGTATTACCCTCTATCCGGCAAGATTTATTGGATTTCAAACATCATATTGTGATACGGTAGGCGAGTAATTTTCTCGCTCTTCTGAGTCGAGCATGCATCAACAATCGGCTGAAATTCGAGGCAGAAATTTCGAGACTGCTTTCATGCGGAAGAGACGTGATATGAAACTGAGACCGTGGGATGGGAAGGCTAAGTCCTGGCTTTGACTTAAGGCAGCTAAAGTATCATGATAGATAGTGTCTAAAGCCTACATGGAAGTACGGAAAATTACATTGTTGTACTGTGTAGTACGTACTTCAAAAGTGCTAGGCCAAATACATTCTTTTAAAAACTTGTCTTAACTTACGTCGATGTAGGTTATACATCCAGCTAATAAGATACGCCAAAAAGTAGTTACTCAAGCAACTGCAATTCAGCAGTTTTTGTCAGTGACACTAAAGAGATCTAGTTGAAGAGGTTTTATACATCCTAGCTGTGAATTGAATTGCAGTTGAAACGTCTGGCCATTTCCAATCAGTTGCTTGAGTAACTACTTTTGGGCTTGTCTTCACTTGTCTTACCTTTGTTGGACTATTGAAAATTTGTCTTCCTCCCCCATTTGCTATTAATTCATAGTTAGGATTAACCTGTTCTTCAACTATCATGTTCTTCAACTAGATCTCTTTCACAACTAGGATATAAAAACCCTCCCCTACAAGATTTCTCCAGTGTCACTGCCGAAAAACAACAGAATTGTTGTTTGAAAATCTGACCATTTCCCAACTCATATCCAGTTACTTGAGTAACTGCTTTTTGAATTGTTTTTAACAGGTTACATTCTTACCGTACAATTATATCTATTACTTAGGTGACCAAAGATTCTATCAAATCATTATTGAAAGAAAAATTTAGAAAATACCAGAGCATACTATTCAATCACTTTAAGTACAGATCAAAGTGCAGGATACCTACCAGGTGTGGTCAAGCAATTAAGTTGGTCAGTTAATATGTTGACTGTCCTGTCTGGTAACAAACACAACATATTGCAGCTATACTTACATGTAGATTAGGTATAATAGCAAAGTCCACTACTGATCCAGGATATTCACCTTTATCTGTGTGGGAGCCTATATACGTTGGATTCAAAAATGGAATATCGAGTCAAAGTACAGCGGTTTTAAATTGCAATATTTTCAAAGTAAATTAGGCTGGTCAAAACTCTACTGATACACATTACAATACAGTTGAACAAAGTAAATTGAAATGTCAAACTTTAATTTTGTGCAAAATAAATACTTCTATCCTTCATTAGATAGGACACGCGAGTGTTTTTACTTCAACATTAAGCAGGCAGAATAAAAATTCTAAGTGAAAGCTATGTGACACCATTACCCATCCCCAAGGAAACTCTAGGGTCAGCAGGTTTTTCTAGGGTAGGTAGGGAAACAGGAAACACAACATTCTTTTTCCTAGGCTTCACAACTAATACGAAATGCATGCCAAAGTCGTAAAACCCTAGATGAAGGACTGATCAAACTTCGCCGAGAAAATGTTTACACACGCGGAAACCACTACGTCAGCAAGAACACCACAGGCAGGTCAAGTAGGTGCATGTAAATATTTGATGTTGGAACCAACAAGTGCCGCTAGTGATAGGCGAGGAATTTGAATGGTCATACAAGCACTGTAAGGGTGTACTGGTAGGAAACCGTTTTTGTCTTGTAGGACCCGTCTAGAAAAATCAGCGGACCGGACTTTGGACCAAGTAATAAAATGACCAGATTATATCGACAGGGGTTTACACATTTTGGCACTTATCGGTCCAAGAAAATAACAAGAGCGTAGTAGAGTTTATAGCAATTTTGACCAAGTTTCTACTGTCAAAGTTACAGAGCTTACATGAAGACAGGATTTTAAAATCCCAGTGGTAGTCGGATACTTTGCTGGATAGTATTGGCCAGTCACAAGTTTTCACAAACAATAAGGTCCAGGTTCAGGTCTGGACCAGGACCTGATCCTCTAGACCTGAACCGTACCTGTACCTAAATTTTTCTGTACTGGTGCCCACCCCTAGTCATACTGTGTTTCACAGTTAACACACTCTACACAGTGTTCTGAATCACATAACATCTACAGTTTCTCCTGAGGCAACACAATTTAATTTCTTCTGCCTCAAATTTATCACTTCATTTCTATCTGATTTGAAAAAAACTAATCAGAAAGATATCATATTGTGGGAGTTTGGTAAGGAAAAACTCATTATCTCAGGTTGTCCTTGTAGCTCACTTGGTAGCAGCCTCACAGTTGGGTTCCAATTAGTTAGTACTGTAAATGTGGAAATTTTTGCGTGCATTTTCCTTCTGTCTTCTGTTAGTGCTGACTGCAATACTGTAAATGCAGAAATATTCGCGGTGGATTAATGTTCGCGGTTTTCGCGGTGACCACTTCACCACGAACTTAAAACCACCGCAAACATTTTTCCATTAATTATGGTATGAGACTGCAGTCTATGGTGTTACCGTGAACTTAAATCCACCGCAAAAGTCCTTTTTCCCGCTACCGCGAAATTGAATCCCTGCGAACTTAAATACATTTACAGTACCCCATTCTCGCAAAATGTACGTACTATAAATTGTCACGGTATTGTATAGTTCAACTGTTTGAGGTACTTGCTATGATGAAGGCCCAGTCGCAAACTCAAAACCACTGTTAACACCCCATTTTTCCACTACCACCAAATTAAATCCTCGCGAAGTTAAATTTACAGTAACTAGGATACTCCTGGTTCGAATTCAGGGATAGGTATCCTAGCTAGAGCTAAATTTACATTTTTGTATCTGTCAGGACTGAGGAGGGACATAAAATGGGGTCATGTTTGAGGACTTGTCTTGATTCATCATAGCCTTATTACTCGGATGGGTACCTGACTGTACTTGTGTGACAAGGCAAATTGAACTGAGTAATGTGCAATGATAAGACGATAAGAACAATATCAAAAATCGAGATGAGATTAAATCACTTTGACCCCACATATTGAAGGGACAATTTGGTAAGAATATGAGTCATCACTTGAAATATAAAACAAAAATTATTTCACTTACACACGAATACGGGTGGGTACTGGTATAGAACATTCAGGTACAGGACAAGTTTGACTGTAGAAGCTTGGTTAGAATGACTATCAACTCTCCTCTACTTTGCTCTTGAACTTTTCTTGTATCTGTAAGCCCAAAACACTCCAACAAATGCCGGTATATAATTTTTTAACCGGTTCAGCAACCGGCCCACTAATTTTTTTTAGCTCCGTTTTTGTCTGGACTGGTCCAACAAGTAAAGACGGTTTTGTACCCACCCCAACACACAGTTACCACACCTAAAATCTCTTGCTGCTCTAAGACTTGACTAATGAATGTTCTCCCAGTACTGAAGGTTTTTCAATCTGCTGGCCACACAGATGAGTTGGCAGGCTTTACGGCCTTATCTGGTGAGATGTCCATCACTGCTGCAGGAGGGATGGGGGAACTGAGCTGACTATCTCAGCATTCATCTGGATAAACACCTACAGTACAGGGCTCAAAACACCAGTAGAGTTCTAATTCTACCTGTACTATCATACATTTCAGTTCAGTTCAGTGCAGTTCGGGGGTATTTTGAGCCCTGTTCAATGATGGAAACTAACAAAAGAGTAAAAACATCAGGGGCCATGTATGAAGCATACTACAGTTCATCTTGATAAACACCTACAGGGCTCAAAACACCTGCACAACTCCAATTCTACCTTCTCTAACATATACATTTGCAGGTAGTATTTTGAGCCCTGCTTAATGCTGGAAACTGACAACAGAGTATCAACATCATGTGCCATGTATGGTGTATACTACTGTTCATCTTGATGTAACACGTACAAGTCTCCAAACTCCTGCACAACTCTAATTTTCTAATTCTGCCTGCTCTAGCATTAATTTTCAGGTGGTATTTTGAGCCCTGCTTATGGGCCATGTATGGTGCATACTACTGTTCATCTTGATAAACACCAACAGGGCTCAAAACACCCGCACAACTCTAATTCTACCTGCTCTAAGATATACATTTGCAGGTGGTATTTTGAGCCCCGCTTAATGATGGAAACTGACTACAGAGTATTAACATCATGTGCCATGTATGGTGTATACTACGGTTCATCTTGTTCACCTATGGGGCTCAAAACACCTGCACAACTCTAATTCTCTTATTCTACCAGGTCCTGCTCTAACGTTCATTTGCAGGTGGTATTTAGAGCCCTGTTCAATGATGAAATTAATATAAGTATAAACATCGTGGGCCATGTTTGGAGCATATTCAAAATTTTCTTTTTAGATTTTCTTTCTATATTACACATAAATTTTCTGACTAGAAAGACCAGGAAATATAGAATTTGCAGTTGGTAATGCTAGTTCACTTTTATCCATGGTAACCTACATGTATATGTACTATGAAGTTGTTTTTAAAAACATGGTATTTGAGGAATCTGATATAAGTTGGTGGTGTCAGACTTTGAAAACATATTGCAATTTGAAACCATGACCGTCTGTTGACTTGATATGATTAAATATACATAAAACAAATATAGGTTATCCAAGGATAAAGGTGAACTACTGTTATATATCTTATCGACTTTAGAAATCAGAAACCATTACAGTAAAAGAAGACAACAACAGGTAGATTTTTAATGAATAAAACATCAATGCAGAGCAATATGTACCATGCAGGTGTGAAGATTTTAGTCGTGCTCTGCACAGGTGCAACATAAAGGAAATGCAGTCACAATATGTACAGCACAGGTGAGTATTTCACATTGTAAATGTAACGTCATACAGACAGACATTTGGTCTGTCTACCTGTCATCATTACTGTCATCAATCATACAAGTACAGACGTCATATCATAAACAAGTCCATTATGGTAGATACGGAAACTTTTGCAGCTGAAATAATAGGCGAGTAGAAACAGCCTCCTGGCTCCCAGCAATCGAACCTGGGTTTGCCAGTTCATAACCATAGCCGCCATGACAAAAGGTCCAGAACTTTTGAAATGGTTTGGTGGTGCATTGTTACACAGCATTATTTGTGGAGATCTCTCCAACGTGAATTCACGATACCGCAAAAAGGTACTACCCTAGATCCTTTGTATGACTTCTGTACTGTATAATTGCCTCAACCACCAATTTAGGATACTGCGAAATCCTTCTTTTTCTTCCTACCTCGAAATAAAACCATCAAAGTAAAAGTAAATGAATCTACAGTATTGTAAATGCATCTAAATTAGCGGGGATTTAATTTCTCGGTAGCGGGAAAAGGGACTTTTCGCAGTGGTTTTAAGTTTGCGGTAGCACAAGGCACTGTAGTCTCTTACTGCCGTGGAAAAATGTTGCTAGTTTGCGGTGAAGCGGCCACCGCGAAAACCGCGGCCATTAAACCACCTCGAAAGTTTTTGCATTTACAGTACTTTAACTGGGGAATAAGAGAAGCTATAAACATCAACAATCAGTGAACCCTAAAGCACCTTTGACTCCAAGCTCAGTACAGTGTAAAGAACATGCACATAATGGCCACCCTTCACTGCATATTACTGTACGTAGACTGAAATATCACTCTAGGCTATTTTCAATTTCAAACAGTACCGAGTCTGGAAGGAATACCTTTCCATTCACAAGACAGGGCTTGAAATTCATTTTTGGGATTAGGTATACACTGGTGCACCCAGCTTAAAGAATTGGGTGCACCAAAAAATTTTTGGGTGCACCACTTGAATTTAAGTAATAATGATAAAACTTACATGTAGTTACAAGCTATCGAATTCTTATACAAGTACCATGAGAGACATTTTTACTATCTTTCTAACACTTAGATGTCAAGAATATGATTTATACTAGTATACTTGATATCTTTACATACATAAACCTAAGAAAATATTTGGGTGCACAGCTCCAATTTTGGGTGCACCTGGGTGCACATGCACCCAGTATTTCGAGCCCTGCAAGATCATAGAACCCTTTTAACTGGTTGTTGTTGATGCATATCACTGAACATACTATAAAGGAAGCGCTCCATACTCAAAATGCCATTTTGATATCTCTTTCCGACAAGCCATTATTTCATTGTTGTCAGAAGGAAACTTACTTCGCATTCGTTGTGGTTCAGAAAAGCTTCTATTCAGCATTTATATCTATTCTAAATCCTACATATAATAGCAGCCACAATGTTACCAGCTAGCAGTATAATAGCACATAAGCATGCATGAACGTGCATGACTAGGGCTATGGAACAGGGTCTTTGATGAGCAAGATTTTCTCTAAGAGGGTCCGCATGGGGGGTCCTAACAACGATTTACGCTGAATTCAGGAGAACCCCCTACATATTACGCTAAATCAAAGAAGGCAATTACGCTAAATTTCGTCGCCTCGCTACGATTTACGGAGATAAGATGGTTTTCCCTACGAATTACGGGAAATTAAATAGGCTGCCTACGCCTGACGTAAAAGAGCATGCAGACCCTCCTCTAAGAGGATTCCGACATTGTCCAGTGGTCTTACAGAGAATACCACAAGAAAGGCTGCTCTGTATTTGATCGTTAATCGACTTGAACCTCCGAACCATTTTTGAGATATCGAAATGGCGCGCTGAAGAACAAATACTTTTGAGATACGTGAGCGCTGCGTACAGGAACAAATACTTCAAGATATCAAAAAAAAGAACAAATACTGCATCAAGAGTGTGTGCACTGTGTGAGATATAGCTATACCAAGAATAACAAGCTTAGAGTAATCATACTGTAAAACTTGGCATGTTCACAGCGGGTTTGCTTTAGTGTTTTTTTCTGTGACCACTTAATGACATATTAATGACACCATAAATATGTCTTCATGTAGCTCGAATTATTGTTTGTATTAAAAAAACTGTTCCAACCACGAATTTGGAAAACATGGCAAGAAAAACATTTTCCCACCAACTCCCGAGGTAAAACCAAGTTGCAAATATAAATGAACTTACAGTATTATTGTCTGAAACAGCCATATCAAATCATAAAGAACTAACTATATGTCCTGTTTATATACCTGAAATTCAACATTCAAGAATAAGTTGTACATTCTTGCACTGCTCGCTGGATACAGTAGAAAGACATAGCCTATCATTTGTCTCTCTGTTGTTTGCGGTTTCTAGAGGAATCTACGGTAAAGTTATGATCTTTATTAAGGAAAGTCGAGTCAAGTTTCAAACAGAAAGTTTGCAACTCCTAACTATCGTCTTCAGCTACCTTTATTTGAAGTACCATCTAACAAATAAGTCCTTTGATGGACCCTAAAACAGTGAATGTACGGGGCCCACCAGAATTTTATGACCACGCATCCAGCTCTAAATTGGGTAAGAGCAATTCAGGTAGGAACCGATGCTGTAAAATCCTCGTCATTATCACAAATTTAGCAGTAAAACCCCCACCATTTGGCATATTAAAACTGCTTTATCAAATGCTAATGTGAGGTTTTGATGGGGACTATCTAAAGGGATGGGCACTTTGGGAGTTATGGTCTACCTATCATGCTATCTCATGGTGGGTAATGGACACCAGAACCAGCCACCGGTAAACTTGACCACCAGTTAAACCACATGTACATGGATGGCTATTAAGGCTCGGAGGATGTGCTCGCAGTAAGGCTTGGTAAAGTGACCAATGCCTGGATGTGAGCATAAAAATCAGCATATACCATGCAAACGGAAAGGCAGAAGTCAATTTGCTAAATGAAAGATAATTCCAGGGAATTTTCTTGTATTACAGAAAGACCAATGCATTTTCGTATGATATGAGGAAAGCAAAAAGACATATCATTTTATTACATAGCCAAGTTCTCTACAAAATTTCATTAGGGAACTAAACATCCATATTACTGGACATGTACATTTATGAGTATAGTTTATAGCAATTATACCAATGTTTTGGCCATCATCCTAGATAAAGAAAATTTCTAAACTAAGATGAAAATCTGCTCTAAAATAGATGGTTCCAAAAATAGCAAATGTAGTGCACCAGCAAAAATGGAAAAGTCTAATAATTATTGTACATACTATAAATGAAGAAATGTTCACGGTGGTTTTATGTTCACGGTTTTTGCGGTGGCCAATTCACCGCAAACTTAAAACCACCGCGAACTTAAAACCACCACAAACACTTTTTCCATCAAAGTTTTTGACTACAGTCTATGACGCTACAGCAAAGTTAGAACCACCGCGAAAACTCCATTTTCTGCAAAAGTACAACCCCGTGAAGTTAAACGCATTTACAGTAATCTGTGCTACATCAGCAAAAATGGACTAGTCCGAATCCATACCCCACTAAAGCCTCGCACATAAGTTGCCCAGCGAGAGTAATAAATGGTTTCATACATCTCTTGAATGGGTCCTAACAGCCTTTTGGATGTACTGAGTTTTACTGTTAACAGCCATTAGGGGATGGTGGGTGATACAGATGACAACTTCAATCATAAAAGAGTTTGGAATGATACAGTAGGTTTTGTGGGCGAGGATCACTACCCAGGATGCATTGCAATGTGTCAAATGTCAAATTCATCTACAGTATATGTAGATGGAGGTTATACATCCAGCTAAAAAGATACACAATATAGAAGTTACTCAATCAACTGATCAGGTCCAAATAAATGTGTCCGCAGGTGTCCGAATGTAATTCAAAACCTACGCGACTTTTGCGTTCATGATGACAATTTGCAATTCTGGATAACTGTAACAGTGGTGTTCAAGGACTGCTAAACCGAAGACGCCTAACGGCTTAAGCCTTTTGGCCGAACGGTTTGCACGTTCGATTTGTGATCCGGCTGCCCGGGTTCGGCGCGGGTTCGAATCCCGGGAGTCGGGATGTTGTTTCTTTCTGTTCTACTCGCCCCTCTGGTTCTTTCATAACCATAAAATTAGAAACCGTTTCAGATCCACCTCGTTTGGAGGTTTATATCCAAAACAGAGCATTCATTATGACAAATTTATCCATACAGCTTGCCAAACAGATAGTACCGTTTCATTTTTTGCATCATGAACAGGGCCTAATATATATATCTTTCTTCGGTAATTATCCACTACTTTTTGTCATCGACAGTCTACTGTAAATTGGGAAATTTTTAGCAAAACAGATGTGTTACAATACCTTCTGTGCTGAGGCCTGGACTGGAGGTAAACTTTGCCACATCCACAATTTTCACAGCAAACTGCTGTCCGCTCTCTCGGTGGATGCATCGCCGCACAACGCTGAACGGTCCCCTGAAACAGACGAATAAGTTACGCTTTCAGTACCATTTTCTTCAAAACTTTGCGTTGACCTTTATCATACATTTATCTTTAAAGAAGCTAAATACAGTAGCAATATGGCACAATCTGAAAATTGATATCTTACTACATCTACAGAGACTATTACTACATCTACAGAGACTACTACTTACTGTAAATGCATTTAATTTCGCGGGGATTTAATTTCGCGGTAGAGGGAAAAGGGACTTTTCGCGGTGGATTTAAGTTCGCGGTAACACCATAGACTGCAGTCTAATACCCTATTTATAGAAAAATGTTCGCGGTGGTTTTAAATTCGCGGTGAAGCCGTCACCGCGAAAACCGCGAACATTAATCCACCGCGAACATTTCTGCATTTACAGTACTAATATGAACTGTAACAGGTTCAACTTCTTCTTGCTTTTCATTTTAAGACAGTTGTAAACATAAGGGCAGATGTAATCAATAATAGTAATACACGATTCATCTAGTTGCATAAGGAATAATATGAATTTTTCTGTATTTCCTAATGGAGGAAATTAGGGAACATATCATAACGCGTAACACGAGAATCCTTCACCATCGCAGACAAATGTTAATACCTTCAAATGACTAGATAAATCGTCAAAGCAATTACATTACAGTCCTAGTTGATTAGTACCAACGTAATTACATTTAGCAGTTTGCTCCCATCACCGCCTACATTTGTACAACAAATGTCTGTACAGTCGTATCAAGGTGAGATGTCGATACAGTAGGAAATATGGAGGTGGGCCTGCAATACGAAGATAAGACGCTTTATTGGTATGACTTCTCCCCGATGTCGGTGCTATCTAATAATAACACTTAAAGCTGTTGGGAAGTCAGACCTCATAAAACAACTGCATTGTAATCGATATCTCACGTCTTGTAAGCTACCCGGTAGGTATGACTGGACAGAACACGATAAATGCCTTCGGTTTCTGACTTTTTGAACGAAAAGTTTCAAACAGGATAACGACAGAAATATTCTACCATATCAAAAATGGTGTTATCAAAAGTCTCCTCAACAATTGGATACTTGGAATTTTTGAGGACTTGAGGCATTACTTGAGATGCATTCGATTATTACCAGGGATTCTTAATCTTATATGACTGTCAAAAGCAGTTACTCAAGCAACTGGATATGATTTTGGAAACGGTCAGACAATGTCTTTCATCTGGAGAGATCTATTGGAGAGCAGTTATTATATCTTAGTCGGAGAGCACTTATGTGGATATTGGGAATTATCATTAGAATAAATGACCTTACACCTAGTGCTATGAACATATTTCACAGTGATGCAAACCAGCATTTGTAGCCTACTGCCTCCAAACATCTGCTTGGACTTTCGAGTTGGACATGAGATCCTAAAAATCTGCTGCGGTCACGGAAAGGAAGACACTGCCTTACCACTGATCCCCTGTCCACAGTAATACGAAACTAATAACTCTAACACCATGCAAGAAAATCCTACCCCAACCTCTCTGAACCATTCCCTATCTCCTCAACCCAGCAGGGCTATAAAAGATGTTAGATTCTTTAAATACTGCGGATATGGAAGATAAGATAGCAACTCATCACCTTTAGTGTCAACCGCTGGGAGCACTCATCCGAAGAACTTAAGACCAAAAAGTGTCACCGGAGCTTATCTAAGGGCAGTGTATTACTCCGCAGAGAGAAACAAAATAGGATGCCACGACCAAGTGATGACAATTTGCCAAGACCTACTAGTGTAAGGCAAGTACTTAGTATGTGGCGCTGTGGGACTATATAACTAAGTAGACGTCCAACTCTTGGCTGATAACACTTGGACTGTTGGACATTATGAAAAAAGGGTGGAAAGGAGATGGTTTAGGAATAGTTGTCTTGTCAGAGTACCCAATATTGTAATCTGTGCTCTTAATTTTTCTTCAGCCCCTTTTAGAATCATATTTATTGGCAGAATAAAAACACAGAGATAGTAAGGAAAAAATATGTACAAGCCAATTGCAAAACAGTCAAAATTGACACTCTTATATTGACAATTGGCATATCTTGTAATTATCTAAAGATACTACAGATTATTTAACGCAAGTTCACCCTTTTCTGCATCTACAGTCCAGTGACTTGAGATCCCTAAATATCATGTTTTTAAAAGCAACGGACATAGGTTAACCCACAAATAAGGGTAACCTAACATTACAGAAGATGAGATACTAAAAATCTGCTTATGTTTCAAATTCTCTATAGCACAATTCAAAGCTAGACATCAAACTGACATCACGTAATACCAATAACGTCAGTGATTTTTCTCTTGCGTAGGTCTATACCACTGATGATCAATATCATACGGCGGAGTAATTTCAGCTGGCATTTTCCTCCTGATCCTGTCCAATCATGACAGACCCCCTCTCCCAGATAACGACCGTACAACCGATGGGTTTTTGTCCTCGCGGGAATCGGATTTTTGTCCGAAATCACCTGACCACACCATTAATATTTCACTACCTGCAACGGTAACGGCTTTACGAGCGCCTTGACTTCGCCGGTATAATTCCCAACATAATTTCGCTCTCCCGGCATCGTAAATAGAGAGGCACGCAAAGACAGTAAAAACGAGAGAATTTCACTGCTCGTTTTGCTTTGATGACCTGTTTATGGATATTAATAAACCATGTTTCCATCCGATCGAATTGCTCAGAATGATCCTTTTACCCCTACGGCTACACATTATAATGCTGCAAAATTTGATGTAGATCACAAAATATTGAATGATGTGATAAATCTTGGTATATCTACCATCGATGTTGGAGGGCAGGTAACCCTATAACCATTAGATATCCTCAGACAAATTGGTTTTTAAGTACATAATTCTACTGAAATTCCAATTTGGTCACGACCTTGATCTTAGGGTCCTTTGACATTGAAATTGGTCTGGGAAAGACATTTAGAGTGTAGACAATGTAACAGACCAATTAACCTACATATGGTAGTAAAATTATTGCAGGGGGAGGGGGGCGTGTATGTTACAGAATAATCAAGTCAGTAGTAGTAATAGTAGCCTACTGTAGTATTCTTTAGAATTATCAGGATATTTATGTACATTTCGTACGTTATGTTGTGACAATGCATATGCACGTAACGGTCATAATACTAGGCCTCAACGTTTTTAATCTTTATCATGGAAGCTCATCTGTGTGGGTAATAATCATATTATAAGTAGAATGCTAAACTTTATTCTAACACAAAAGTACACATGGATCTAATTTTCAACGACCACTGTCGCCTTCTTCGGTATCAATACTGATTTTTTTAATCTGCTGTCCCAAAATTTGCCCCCCCCCCAAAAAAAAATTGTCATTGTCCCGATGTGTGCATGCATGTAGTAGAATTCTAAATCCTTCAAAACATTATTTCCTGCATTTTGAGGAGTAAATTTTGTGGAACTTGGGAAACGAAAATGGAACAACCCCTTCCAAGAGCCCCCCTCCCCCTATAAAGGTGACTGCAAAAATGACTCCTGAGTCACGGTAGATAGAAGTTTTACAGCCAATAAAACCCACATTATTACGGAAATATTTCTAAGACCTGGTGGAAAACACGCTTAGATTTTACAATGGGGTGTCCATAATCAAGAACACGGTGTTGTAAAATGGTACATTAATACTGGGGTAAGCAAATAAATAGCCAACGCGAAATCAGTGCACCTGGAATTTTATTGAACAGCCAAATCGCAGTAACCATTTTAGTCTTTAAAATAACATCAAATCTATAAAGCAGATGCATAATTTTATACTAGAATCAAATGGTACAATTTTGTGTTAGAGTCTTTGCTCATAAACTTGCTCTTGATCCAATTTTTCTATACAAAATTACTCAGAATTGTCACAAGACAAATAGTAGAAAATTCCTAGAAAATCCAGTAGTGTAGAAATAATCAATGCTTAAGTCAATAATCAATGTAACGTTCCATTCCTTATAGTTGTGCGGCTGTGGTAGATTTGAAACACAAATCCACAGGGAGAGATTGATGGGGTCAACCTAAAGAGGGGGCCGGGCCATAAATCGCCTCTGTTGGGAGAATTATCGGGATTCTGATTTGCAACACAACGGAATGGGAAGGTCGCGTCTCGGGAGAAATCCGCGAAATAAACACAGTAAATACTCCTTATTGGAAAAGTCATTAACGTGGCATCACCGCTCCTACTCTCCATACCATCAGCGCAGACGAATAGCGTCCCAGCGATAAGACGGGACCTAAAATCGAAGCGGGGTTTTTCTAGCGAGGCGGTAATGTCCTTGTTATGGTGGTAGCGGGTCTAGGGTAAGCTGTTTTATTTATGAAGCTGGTGGGGTCACTCGCGGGGAAGCGCACAGCTGCGATTACTGTGGTTGAACGCACCATCAAAGACCTGGAAGGCACATAACATATGCGCTGTATGGTAGGGGGGATGAAATTCTTCTCGGGATGAAGCAGCCTCGAAAGGGGAAAAAATGACGGCTTACTCGGCGGTTGAAACATGCGCCATAAAACTGATCATTAGTCGGTGCGGCTGATGGAATAGATGCATGATAGGGAGGCGCGGTCCATACGTCTTGTGGCGACACCCGGTAACCGGAAGACGGGCCATCCGTTTTAAGGTGACAGTAGCCAAGAGAGAGGTATACAGAAACTGGTACAAGGCTCGAAATACTTTTCTTCCTCATCTGGTATGCAAGGAACAATCAAAATTACCAACACCTGACAAATTTTACCACCTGTTTTCTTTTCCCTCTTACTCATTAAAAAAAGAGCATTTGAGGGTTTTTTTCTGCTACTAGCTTTCTAAATCTTATAATGACAAACCGACCGTTGCTAAACCCATACAAAACTACTTTTTCCCCATTACCAACAAGCGAGAAGAAGCTGAACTTCTATGTTAGACTAGGTCTATGATACTATTATGTATGTTTTGTCTCTGTTGTGAACTGTATAAAAATGTACGATAAAGGTCTTCATGTAGTCATATAATCTGCTGTATAACATGATACATTTACAAAGAATTGAAAGCTACTGGCTATACATGTTTATCATTTAAAAATCAAAATTTGTTTTATCATACTTTCAAAGGCTAGCACAGGTAAGGTGCAAGTAGACATCAGAAATACCTGCACGGCTCCAATTTTACAACTGAATAAAGAAACACTACACCTCATTCTCCTCACTCTATGATTTTCAGATTTGCCCCTTACTGAGCATAACCTATACTTCAACCCTGCAAGTTTCAACTCCAATCTTCCTAATTGAAATCACAGAAACCTCGGGGACTGCTGAATCAATTACACTTCACAGGGCAATGCAATAACCCTGGGAGTCAAAGATGTAATAAGTTGTTAATAACTTCTTACCTACGAGACCATGTCCACAAGAGGATTCATTACAATACAACTTCAAGGTAACGTTAGTTCGCCTTTATCCGTTGGGTAACCTATATCCGTTGCTTTTTAAAAACAGGGTATGTAGGCACATCAAGTCGAAGGGTGGTAGTTTTAACCTACAATATCCTGAAAATATTGCAATTTGAAACTGACGTCTGCCAACGTGATATCCCCAAGTACCCTGTTTTTAAAAGCAACGGATATAGGTTACCCAATGGATAAAGGTGAACTATCGTTACTACATAATATATCCATTGAAGATATTTCGTAAAGATTTCAAACCTTCAAAATCTAGGTTGCATTATCTTTGATAAAATTTTGCATAAAACTCTATACCAGTGTTCAAGCGAGCCTGAAATTTTTTTTCCGTCCCTGGATTTTCATTGGAAATCCTGTTGAAGGTGCAACGATTCTAGGGGGGTCCGGGGCATGCTCACTGGAAAAATTTTGAAATCTAGACCCTCTGAAATGCAATTTGTTCTATTTTGAGGGAAAAATTTTGCTCATAGACCAAGCTTGGTTCAATTAGCATCTTTACATGCTGATTTTGTCCATCACAGAGGACGGAACGGGCAAAATTTTTGTCCATCCCCAGCGTTAAAATTTAGTCAAAGGACGGAAGGACGGATGCTAGCAGCAGCTATAACCCTGCTTTATGCTATTGATGATATTGTGTATGGGAAAGTACACAGCATTTACCCACAAGTTGCCTCTTCAGCGAAACCCCATTGATTTACATGCAGTTCCCTGTAGACATGCCTGATGAATTATGACATGGACTGAAGGCTACCAGAGGGACGTAGAAACACAGTTCAAGCTATTCATCAGTCCTTACCTTTGTAGGTGTATTTTCGAGTTCTAAATATAATGCTACTTCACCTTTATCCGTGGGGTGACCTTTATCCGTTGTCTTTAAAAACAGCACATTTACAAGTATTTAGTCTGCGGACAGTGATATCAAATTTGCAATATTTTCAAAATGTTACGATTTGAAACCACCGTCCGTCGACTTCATATCCCTAAATAAGTTTTTTTCTTACAAACAACGAATATAGGTATTACCCTCGATAAAGGTGAACCAGCGCTACTAAAAAAACCAAAGGATTTTAGTGTGGGTTTCGCACAAAACACTGGTATTCAAACTAGTTAAATTTTTCTCAACATTACCTTTGAAATATTTATAATTTCAAACATGTCAAAACACTCTAAATCATGAAATGTTTCTGGGAGTCACTTCTATACTGAAAAGTAAAACTCATTCGCACCTGCCAAGCACAGGCATTCGCAATGTGTTGCTACTATTGTTTCAAGAATTGCGAATTCAAAGATACCGCAAACTCTTGCCGTTAACCTAGCCATGAAATTCAAGTGCAATGAAGTTACATTAATTCATTTCAAAGTACAGGATACATAAAACTAGTTCGTGAAACTCTATTATGTGATTACTTTCTAGTGTAGGTTGATTTAAAAACTTACAACACTTTTGTTTGACAAGCCTTTTTCCATGGTTTGAAATAGGTTTATAGTATTAACAAAGAGGCAACTGTTGTTCCCATTAAGAAAGAATACAGTAACCATGTTGTAAGATAGCCAAGTACTTGGGTCAACAAGATGCAAATATAAGTGTTATGACAAAACCACAAGTACTTTGTTTTTCTTTCACCCTGGCAAAGCACCAAAAATCTCTCATGTGCTAGTATCACTTTTCAAATTGCAATGTACTGTAACTTCATTTACATTCGCAGTGTTATTATTTGCAGTTGAAGGAAAAAAGAGGTTTTTGCACTTGTTTTTGCACTTGTGGCAGAAACAATTATGTAGTACTTTAATCTTACAAAAGAGACATAACTGCGGCATAATGAACTTGAGTTGAAAGACACTGCGAAAATAAAACCAGAACAAAAGTATCAAGATTTGCGGTAGAAACAAATGTTCACACACAGCTTTGAGTTAATCCAATCTTCCAAGCTTCTGTGGGAAGAAAATAATCAGTGGGTAGAAATTCATCTCTTTCATGGCTGAAGGAGATACACCAAGCAGGCTCTGGACAAGGAGGAATATTTCCATAGGGATTTAGTGGAAATTAGTGTTGCTTGGCCATTTTCTTGATTGCTAAGCTATGAACCTAAACCCTTCAGAGTTTTAAAGAGGGCCTGCATGGGGGGTACCAAAAATGCTTTATGCCAAATTCAGAAAGGGTGAATTTTTCCACAGAAATTTAGGGGAAATCAGTGTTGCTTGGCCGTTTTTTTGATTGCTAAGTTATGAACCTCAACCCTTCAGAGAGTCTTATGAGGGTCTGCATGGGGGGTCTCAATAATTCTTAATGCTAAATTCAGAAAGGGCATTTAAGAATTTCACTAAATCCAGAAATCAACAGCTATTACTTTCCGCAAAATTTATATTTGAGTCCTTCATTCTGAGAGGCTACGAATGAAGAAATTTCAAACATAATTGAAATTTCGATATCAGAAAATGTTTATCATGTCCATACATTAAGAGAATGACATTTTGTATGTTAAAATTCTTCTGTGAACTTTTGCTGGGCTACCCCCAAGAGAAAACATCTGTAAAATTTGTAGCGTCCCTAACGTTGTACATATACACCACATGTCTGGAAAGTTTATACAATTCCGTGGTGTACACAGTGTGGTAGGTGATAAGCAATGGTGATGGCGTGTTGCCATAGCAACCCTATTAGCACAGGTGGGGGTCAAGACAAAAGAGGTCTGAACAATGTGTAAAAGTCGTCTGATTTAAGTGCCAATCATCTGGAAAGGATGATGGCCAGGGTCTTCTGAGGAGGAGCATTTTCATTTCATGGCTGGACGAGTTTACAACTTCTATTAGAGCTTTGGGTCATCATTCAACACGGCAGGTGGGGGAGGGGGGCAAACCCGCAAGTCAGAATAACAGATGGTCCTGTACAGAAAGCTTGTCTTATTTCAGAGAGTATGATAGATAGTTCAGTGTGTGGAGGAAACATAAGGGATCGTGTCCAGAATACGACAAT
>NC_049990.1:20667476-20679193 GCF_000003815.2 Branchiostoma floridae | reverse complement strand
CTGTACCAACCGTGATCATCAGCAATTGAAGCAAACTACGCAAGGATCTCGAGGTAAAAGTTGCAGGGTACCGTAAATTTTTTTCAAGGTTAGAAGAAAATGGAGTGTTCACTGGGATTTCAATTTTGCAACAGTGCCACAGTCAGATACTACATAGTATTACAGTAATGGAAAGGCCAGTTGATCAGTACTGTGAAAACTTAAACTACTGCAAAAATTTCAAGGACTACAGTATTTCAAGTCCTGATCCTGTACATATAACACTTAGAGACTAGTTAACCTTTTTCTGTGGGGTAACCTATATCCGTTATATCTAAATACAGGGTATTTTGGAATATCAAATCGGCGGACGGTGGTCTGAAACTGAAATATTTTGAAAACTTGAAACTACCGTCCGTCAACTTGGTATCACTAAATATCATTTTTTAAAACACAACGCATATAGGTTACCCCCACGGATAAAGGTGAACTAGTGTTATACTACCTACCCTTTCCGCTACATTTGCACATGTATGTACTCGATAGCTATTATTACAGTATCCACTTGCAGCTGGTAACTTGTGCATAACCTGGCCAATATCAGACTAATGATTGTGGAAACCCCCAATTAGTACCAACAGATCCCTGTGACAGATAGCATGACTGTGGAGCACTGGTACTGGTTCTGGTGCCAACTTGGCTCAAAGTCAAGCACTGGGGGAAAGACTTGGCCAACAAACTGGACACCGTTTGTCCAAGCAAACAATGGCCACAACACAAACATGTCACAGTGGTTCTGTACAAGTCACATCACAGTGTGTCACACAGTTGCAGTTTGTTGGCTGTACATAAAGTGTTGCACACACACAGACATTTTGGCGTCCAGTGGCATCCACTATGTTTTGGTCACAACGTCAAACCTTCCAAACAAAATGTCCAAATCGTAAAAAAAGACAATGTAGTTTCCATAGTTTTTACTTGGAATCTGCCTCTCCAAGAAATGGAAAAGGGAATTCCCAAAGTTAGAAATTCAAACTCTTGCAGGGGAAGCATGCCCCCTAGATTTTTCATGCATCCTTATGTTTAAATGCCCAAAATCGACCTTGACCTTCGTCTTGCCAACACCTAACGAAATATCATCGTAATCCGTTGAGGGCTCAGGGATTCTTGGGTTATGCTGGTACCAAAATCAGGAAACATACATACACACACACACCCAAAACAGTATCTCCATTTTCTATAAAACAGTATCTCCATCCATTTTCTATAAAACAGTGTCTCCATTATTCGTGGAGATAAAATCTCCATTTTTCATGGAGATAAATAGCCTTCACGTTTTGCCTTGGGTGAAACTTGCTGTGCAGGCAAAACAGTTCACCTGTGACCCTGTGACACTGTCAACCTTCAAAGTGTAAACAATGGAGAAGAGCAATGTCTACCTTTAACAGGTGCACCAATGAGTGTGCTGTATGTACATGTACCTCCTCCAGTCTTGATTACTTAGTTAATAGGGGTGTGTGCATTGAACAAAGTGGGCCTCTCTATCTGTATCACAGATCAGCCAGTGTAACCTACTTTCGAAGATGGGATATTCTATACTAAAATCAGTTTGCAAGGCTTGAAAATTTTCTATTCTGCATACACATCACTGGTATAAAAGGCAATGTTTAGAATAACTTGTACAAGACAAATTTCAATTGCATCACTCATATTTGGATCATACTGAAACCATTGAAAGACATATTTCTTTTGTATGTGGTTAACACTAATGACAGTAAACAAAAGTCCACATTCAATTATAGTATAGACACAGTACATGGACCAGCATACATGTACTTGAACTTGAAACTTCAAGGGGCTGAATTGCATCAATTTCAGATTTGGTTCAGGTAGACATCAGAAATACCTGTACAGCAACCTGCATATGCAGGTGGGATTTCTAGTCCCTCTTATTAATCTTAAACATAATAGCCTCTCAATAGAAAGACTTACAAATACTAGTATATTTCATTAAAATATAGTACAACAAGATTAATGATAATAATGTTATTATTCTCTCTCGGTCTAATTCACACATTCCCTATACATAATAATCTGATTTGTATAGAGAAGAGAATTATATTTTATAGCTTTGATACAGTCATTAGGTATTTCAGCCCTACCAGGTATGCCCTACTTGTGTGCCCCAGCATGACTGATTTAAACTGAAGCCTCCATGGCCCCTGGGGCAATACACATCAGCTAAATGTGACAAACACAGTGGGAGAACATTATATAATACACAAGTCTGACACTTTTCAGCTCTTTTGCAAGATGGCTAAATGTGGCTACAAGCCCTAACGCTAGTTCACTTTTATCCGTCGGGTAACCTATATCCGTTGCTTTTTAAAAACAGTGTTTTTTAGGCACATCAAGTCAAAGGGCGATAGTTTTAAACTGCAATATCCTTAAAACATTGCAATTTGAAACTAACGTCCGTCAACGTGATATCCAGAAATACCTTGTTTTTAAAAGCAACAGATAAAGGTTACCCAACGGATAAAGGTGAACTAGTGTTACAGAATAGGGATTTTGGGGCTCAAATTATCATGGAAGCTCATCTATGTTTGTAATCATAATCAATACAATGCTAAACTTTCTTACAACTCAAAGGTGTACACGGATCAAATTTTTAAAGGCAAATACCATGGAAGAACATAAGTCTAGCACTATTCAGCTCTTTTTGAAGGAAGGCTAAATAATGTGGCTACAAGCCTACCGCATTATAGAATAGGAATTCTACGGAGTTTAGGGCTCAAAATATCATGGAAGCTCATCCGTGTTGGTAGTAATCAATAATACTGTACAGTGCTTAACATTCTTTGACACAAAGGTATACATGTAATGCTACCTTATCTTTATCCGCAGGGTAACCTATATCCATTTTTTTTTTTAAATGGTTATTTTGGGATGTAGCAAGTCGTGGTACAGTGGGTTTTAGTTGCAATGCACAATGTTTATTTTCTAAATATTACAGTTTGAAACCGTCGTCAACTTGATGATATCCCTGTTTTAAAAACAACATACATAGGTTATATATATCATATGGGGGTTATTTGGGGATTTCATTTTGTACTTCCTTGATATATGTTACCCTCTGGATAAAGGTGAACTAGCGTTATGTGGAGCAAATTTTCAAAGACCACTGTCGCCTTCTTCAGGATCAATACTGGTGACTTTGGGACTCATTGGAATCAGATGAATGTGACAAACAGAACAGGAGAAAATCATTTCATATAACTCCATCCCTTCCCAGTTCTTTTGGCATACTGGAGCTAAACATGGATACAACAGTAGGGACTTTGGGACTCATCTGAAGCCATTAAATGTGACAAATCCATCCAGGGAATATTACATAAGTCGGACTCTTTTGGCTGAGTCTAGCCAAATGTGACAACAACAGTAGGACTTGCTTGAACATGAGAAATTCATTTGGGAAAATTACACAGCCCTGGCAGTACAGATTTCTTGAAATAAATCACAGTTATGTGACAAACAAGGCACCCAGGGAGTTGCGTAAGTGTGGTAGCAATTGGCTTTTTCTAATGAGGTGTAAGACATAACTATTAGGCTGGCAGAACATATTATGTAGGTGTAATAATAGTCGTTGTTTACTCCTGAGTTATACATGTTGTAATGGGGTCAAACTGTTAAACCGTTTAGGCAAAATGGTATGGGCAACGCAGAAACATTTGTCTACCGTAACACTGCAGTGGTTTTTCAGGGCTCAAAATACTTGTTTCTGCATACCTGCACTGATGCAAGTAACATTGAAAATTACCTGTACCAGACAAATTTTACCTGCACCACTCTGAATTTAGGAGGTATGGATCATACTAATAAAATTGTTCAGGAACCATTGCTACTTTTTCTTTTATACCATATAGGTGGTAAAAGTCAATGTAGCTAATAACAATCCATATACACCTACATCATAGGATATTTATGTATAAAACCCAGTATATGGACCAGTGCAGGTTAGGCGCAGGTAGACATCAGAAATACCTGCACTGCGCTGCACAGCTGCAATTCTACCTGCACTAACCTGCATATGCAGGCGGTATTTCGAGCCGTTTATGTTCACAGTTTTTGCAGCGACCGCTTCAATTCATCTCAAAACCGGTGTCTGCTTTACTGTACATCATGTTATTATTGCACTCCCAGAAACTTGAAATCACAGGGAACGCTCTCTACCACTAAATTAGATTAGTGCGAACTCTTTTGCCAGGCATCTACCGTATATGTAGATCACAATGCACAGCATTACAAGTGTGCATCTTGAAATTGAATGAATTTCCCAAGAAAAATGCTCCAGACACTATGGGAAGAAATCTAGGGTAGTTTGAAGAGGTGGCTATTAAGCCCTGTCTGTACCTGTCCATCTCACCACCTCTGTGGGTTGTTAGCCTGTTTGTGAACCCCACCCCCCTTTTAGGAAGTAGGTCAACCGAGCTGAACCCTGGATGACAGGCTTGCATACCTCAGCCAACTTAGAGGTGGGCTTTTAATAATGTAGGACCATATACTAACTATTGAATGAAGCTCCACAGTTCTGTTGACTTTTTTCAAAGAAAGGGCTATACAAGAAGTTACCTGTGTGCGAAAGAACTTGTAATATATACTGCATATCAAACATGGTAGAAGACGAAACACATTTTATTTTAAATTGTTCCTTCTATGATCAGTCGATCACGAAAGAAAAGAGCCTTTTAAAGACAAAAAGAAGATGACCTTCCTCCTAACATCACAGAACCCACACATTATAGAAAAGGTGGGATCCTTCTTCTTCCACTTTCTCAGGAAAAGAAGTCAAACTCAACAAGTTACAGTTTAGAGCCAGCTTTTAGACTAGAGACTAGAGTAGACATTTTTGTTGGCATCCGTCTGTCTCGGAAGACAATGGTAGGCGGACGGGTAGACATATTCCATACTATTTTACACTATTTGTTTGTTTGCCCCATATCATGTTACCTGCACTTAGCCATCAGGCAAGAATTTGGAAAAAAAATATTAATACACTTTTTAAAATATTTTTCAAACTATCTACAGCAAGACAGATTTAATCTGTACATCCTTGTGATATTTTGTTATATAGACTAGTTGCAGATTTCATTTGCAAGATTGGTATGTATTTCTTATCCATTCAATTATATTAGGTAAAATGTCTCAATATGAATTAAAAGAAATGTGATCTTGCTCTGACTATTCAGACAGAATAGTTTCCAAAACATACCAACATTCTGTTAAACAGTTTGTTATGAATACATAGTTGAAAGAGTTTTATGCAAGATCTGTTAGTACTTCATACTTCTCATTTTATTCAGCAGGTGAAAGTGGTGTGGTCTTGTCCTATTGAGCTAGACATGGTTCTAAAATATGGCAGAAACAGACCGGTTTCCAAAACATATAAGTATTCTGTTAAACAGTTTGTTATGAATACATAGTTGAAAGAGCTTTATGCAAGATCTGTTGGTGCTTCATACTTCTCATTTTATTCAGCAGGTGAAAATGGTGTGGTCTTGTCCTATTGACCTAGACATGTTTCTAAAATATGGCAGAAACAGAATGCAAAAATAATGGTTTCCAAAACATATAAACATTTTGTAAACAGTTTGTTATAAATATAGAGTTGAAAGAGCTGTTGTCCTATGGAGCTAGACATGTTTCTAGAATATGTCAGAATTTCTCAGAAACAGAATACCTCGTAGTTTCCAAAACATATAAACATTTTGTTATAACAATTTGTTATGAATACATAGTAGAAAGAGAGAAAGAGTTTTATGCAAGATCTGTTGGTGCTTCATACTTTCTCATTTTATTCGGCAGGTGAAAGTGTAGTGGTCTTGTCCTATTGAGCTAGACATGGTTCTAAAATATGTCAGAAACAGAACGGTTTCCAAAACATATAAAAATTTTTGTAAACAGTTTGTTATAAATATTGAGTTCAGGGCTCGAAATACCACCTGCATATGCAGGTTAGTGCAGGTAAAATTGGAGCTGTGCAGGTATTTCTGGTGTCTACCTGCACCTAACCTGCACTGGGTTTTATACATAAATGTACATGTAGAATGTACATGTAGCTGTATATGGATTGTTATAAGCTACATTGACTGTTACCTCCTATAAAGTATAAAAGAAAAAAATAGCAATGGTTCCTTAACAATTTTAGTATGATCAAGACTTCCTAAATTCAGAGTGGTGCAGATAAAATTTGTCTGGTGCAGGTACCGGGGTAATTCTCAATGTTACCTGCACCAGTGCAGGTATGCAGAAAAAAGTATTTCGAGCCCTGGAGTTGAAAGAGCTGTTGTCGTTTCATACTTTCTCATTTTATTTGGCAGGTGAAAGTAGTGTGGTCTTGTCCTGAGTACCGAGCTAGATCGTAAGACGTGTTTTCAAAATAGGTCAGAAAACCTTTTTCTGCTGACGAGCACACTGTTAGGAACCACAGATAAGAACCCCCTTCCTTGTCAGTACACAGTAAAACACCTTGTCTCATGCCATGTGGGTAAAGTCAACAACCTCTCCCTACAGCACTCAACCACTACATTCATCAACTCTGCATGGTGCCTGGAGTTTATCTTCTACAACTCTGGCCTTTCACCAGGGTTTCTTCCAGTTCTACATCTTCTCTGTCTACTGGAGTTGTTTGACAGAACAAAGTGAGAAATCTAGGAGGCCTAGGGGTAATGCTAGTTCTCCTATATCCGTGGGGTATCCTATATCCGTTGTTCTTAAAACGTTCTTCTAGAAGTTCTACAACTTTGGCCTTTCGCCGGGGCTTTTCAAGTTCTATATCTTCTCCATCTACTGGAGTTGTTTGATGGAACAAAGTGAGAAATCTAGGAGGCATAGGCGTAATGCTAGTTCACCTATATCCGTGGGGTAACCTATATCTGTTGTTTTAAAAACGGGGTAATTAGGGTATATGATTATGATGCCGGCGTTGGTTTTAAATTGTAACATTTTCAAAATGTTGGAGTTTGCTTGATATTCCAGAATACCGATTTTTTAACAACGGATATAGGTTACCCCGCAGATAAAGGTGAACTAGCGTTATGCTCCTTTGGACAAGTTAAAGCCTTGAAATGCTATTTCCCACATATGAGGGGAACATTTCAAATGGCTTTGTCTCCATTTGTTCAAAGGCTATGTGGCACTATTGACAACAATGTCAAGTTTCAATTTCTGTCTGTCATGGTAAACAAGATGGTTGAATTTTTGCTGTGTCCCTAGAAGTAGAAGCAAAATTCTTTCGGCTTTGCGGCTTTCACACACTCACTAGCGACATTTGATTTGGAAAAGGTACTGTTGACGGCCATGTCAAGCTTCAATTTCTATCAAGGTAGACAAGATGGTTCAGGGCTCAAAATACCACCTGCATATGCAGGTTAGTGCAAGTAAAATTGAGTTGTGCAGGTATTTCTGGTGTCTACCTGCGCCTAACCTGCACTGGTCCATGTACTGGGTTTTATACATGAATGTCCTATAATGTAGGTGTATGTGGATCGTTACTAGCTGCATTGACTCTTACCACCTATTATCATATAGCCAGATGGAGTTGACCAATCAGAGGCCCCCATTTCCTATGGGTTATCAGGCCGTAACCTGAAAAGTGGGCGGTTATTAGAATAACCGCCCACTTTTTGGACCGCACCATTATAGAGGGGACAGGACGCTAATACTAGTGTTACGTATTTATCGATTATATCTATTAAACAGCGTATTGTACTTTATTTCGAACAATTTATGTTAAACTACAACACAATTAATAGATATAAATGATATTTAAACTGAAAAAGATTAAAACAGATTTACAACACCCCCGCCAAAAGTGGTCTGTTTCATTACGTCACCGCAGATCCAGATATCGGACGATTTTATTTTTGCTGGACGCCATCTTTTTTTTGCATTCGAACCGCAAGTTTGTGAGCTTTTTGTTGGTATTTTCGTCGTTTCTGTCGGCTATGGACGGCGAGGTACCGCAGTTCTACGTGGAAGAGGTATCTGAGAGAGATCTTGACGCGTTGTTGAGGCCCTGGGAGGCCGAAACAGAACCTGAACAGCAGCCAGAACCTGAAGGCGCAGCGGAGAACACCACTGCCCGCTTCGCGACTTTAGATGGAGAACAACTGGACGAGATAGAAGGGGGAAGGGTGGAGAAAACCACCGAGAAGTCTACTAGGTGGGGCGTCAAGATTTTCAAAGGTGAGTATCTTTTTTCCGACGTAAAAAAATAAGCAAAAATAGAAATACATACTTATAAATGCTTTACATTTATTTGTTCAGTGAATGAGAGCCATGTGGGGAGGGGGGTCGGAGTAACGTTTGAAAATAAGTATACATGTATCTTGATGATAGATAGAGAACTAGCATAATGAGCCATTTTTCTGCATGATTAGCACAAATATTATGCAATACAAGTTTAGGTATTTAGGAAATGCACCGCATGGGAATTTGGGTACCTAATGGCTGCAAATTATACTCCTACCTAATGGCTGCAAATGATACTCCAGATGAATTTTTAATTTTCCAGCAAAATTATAGCTGAGTTTACTGTTGATATAACGTGATATGTTCACATATATTTATCGTAGGCAAGAAACCTTAGACCTTAGGTCCTCCCGTGCCTTAAATGGCTATTTGAGCAGCTATTTTCCATCGACAAGCTAGAAAAAAAAAATAACATCAATGACAACAGCCTAAAAAATACTGAATGAAGTGGAAATAAATATTAAGACTTTTGTAAATTGTCATTTCAGCATGGCTACAGGAACGAGACCATGACACAGCATTTGAGCAGCTACCACCTGAGGAGTTGGCAGGTCTACTGAGACAGTTCTATGGAGAGGTGCGCAAAGATGACGGTACCCCATATGCTAAGGCATCTTATGCATGTTTGAGAGCAGCCATTCACCGCCACCTCACAGGACCACCCTACCACTGCAAGTACAACATTTTGAAAGATAAGGAGTTCCAAGCAGCTAATAATCTGTACATCGGAGTGCTTAAGCAACTGAAGAGAGATGGCAAGGACACTTGCAAGAGTTATCCACCCATCCTGGCAAGCGATCTAAGAAAGATGTTTGAAACAAAGATTTTGAGTGTTGATAACCCATTGGCTCTCCAACGTCTTGTATACTTCTACCTTGCGTATTACCTGTGTAGACGAGGCAGGGAAAACCTCAGAAACTTTCAAAAGAATGACTTTGTAGCCCACATGGACGGAGGAAAGAAGTACTACACTTTGAAGTACAACGAGCACCAAAAGAATCACCCTGGGCATCTATCCGGCGATGCTCAGCCAACACAAAGACTGTATGCTTCTCCCAATAACACGCGTCCCTGCCCAGTGCAGGTGTTTGAACTGTACTGTAGTAAGCTGAAAAACAGCTGTCCATACCTGTTCCAGAGACCAAATCTACAGTGGAAGCCAGAGACCAATGCCGAGTGGTACTATGGTCAACCTTTAGGCCATAACAAGCTTGGTTCAATGATGCGCGACATTTCTCGGGCTGCGGGGTTAAGCAAACCCTACACTAACCACAGTGTCAGGGTTACGGCTATTCAGGCACTAGACCAGGCCGGGTTTGAAGCAAGAGTAATCATGAGCATATCCGGCCACCGAAATGAGTCGTCAATAAGAAAATACACTCATGATTCAACTGACAAGCAGAAAAAAGATTGTTCCAGTGCACTAGGAGCAGCGCTTGATGTAGACTCTCCTAACACATGTGCCCCAGGAGAAGAGAATGCTTCCTGCAGTCTGCAATCTGTGCCGCGACCGGCTGGTATCGACACACGTGCTCCAGGAGAAAGGAATGATTCCGGCAGTCTGCAGTCTGTGCCGCGACAGACTGGTATCGACACACGTGCTCCAGAAGGGAATGCTTCCTGCAGTCTGCAATCTGTGCCGCGACCGGCTGGTATCGACACACGTGCTCCAGGAGAAAGGAATGATTCCGGCAGTCTGCAGTCTGTGCCGCGACAGACTGGTATCGACACACGTGCTCCAGAAGGGAATGCTTCCTGCAGTCTACAATCTGTGCCGCGACCGGCTGGTATCGACACACGTGCTCCAGGAGAAAGGAATGATTCCGGCAGTCTGCAGTCTGTGCCGCGACAGACTGGTATCGACACACGTGCTCCGGGAGAAAGGAATGCTTCCTACAGTCTGCAATCTATGGCACAGTTATTTGGTGGCCAAGTCCACTTTAATGGTCCAGTTGCATTCAACTTCAAGTAAATAGATAATTGATGTGCACATATATTTGTTATATTTAAAGCCTTAGAACTGAACAAGATCCAAACATTACGTAATGTTAAAATGTCTTGTTCAAATTGATTGAATATCATCTTTTTTAAATGTGTAACTATATCATAGGTTTGAATAGCAACACACGTGTCCCAGCAGAATGGAATGCTTCCTACAGTCTGCAATCTATGGCACAGTTATTTGGTGGCCAAGTCCACTTTAATGGTCCAGTTGCATTCAACTTCAAATAATATAGTTAATTGATGTATTTATTATATTTAAAGCCTTAGAACTGAACTATATCCAAACATTACGTAATGTTAAAATGTCTTGTTCAAATTGATTGAATATCATTTTTCTAAATGTATAACTATAACATAGGTTTGAATAGCAACACACGTGTCCCAGCAGAATGGAATGCTTCCTACAGTCTGCAATCTATGGCACAGTTATTTGGTGGCCAAGTCCACTTTAATGGTCCAGTTGCATTCAACTTCAAGTAAATAGATAATTGATGTGCACATATATTTGTTATATTTAAAGCCTTAGAACTGAACAAGATCCAAACATTACGTAATGTTAAAATGTCTTGTTCAAATTGATTGAATATCATCTTTTTTAAATGTATAACTATAACATAGGTTTGAATAGCAACACACGTGTCCCAGCAGAATGGAATGCTTCCTACAGTCTGCAATCTATGGCACAGTTATTTGGTGGCCAAGTCCACTTTAATGGTCCAGTTGCATTCAACTTCAAATAATATAGTTAATTGATGTATTTATTATATTTAAAGCCTTAGAACTGAACTAGATCCAAACATTACGTAATGTTAAAATGTCTTGTTCAAATTGATTGAATATCATTTTTTCTAAATGTGTAACTATAATTTAGGATTGAATAGCAAACTCGTGTCCCAGCAGAATGGAATGCTTTGTACAGTGTGCAGTCCATGTTAGAGTTACATGGGGACCAAGTCTATTGTGATGGTCCAGTTGCATTTAACAAGTAACATAATGAATTAACATCTTTGTTAGTATTTAAAGCCTTGAAACCGACCTTGATCCAAACATTATTACTGTTCACATTCCTTCAAATTTATTGCATATGTACAACTATAATTTAGGATTGAATAGCAGCACACGTGTCCCAGCAGAAAGGAATGCTTTGTACAGTGTGCAGTCCATGTTAGAGTTACATGGGGACCAAGTCTATTGTGATGGTCCAGTTGCATTTAACAAGTAACATAATGAATTAACATCTTTGTTAGTATTTAAAGCCTTGAAACCGACCTTGATCCAAACATTATTACTGTTCACATTCCTTCAAATTTATTGATATGTACAACTATAACTTAGGATTGAATAGCAGCACACGTGTCCCAGCAGAAGGGAATTTGTCATTATGTTAAGCCTTGGAAGTCTTGAATAAAGGATGTATGTAT
>NC_049990.1:20631398-20667376 GCF_000003815.2 Branchiostoma floridae | reverse complement strand
CAGGGATTATCTCACCATATACACCTCGGGCCGGGGCATTAACCCTTAATTATAGTATTAAGTGTAACCCAGTAAAAGAATGCTATGGTTCCTCAACAATTTTAGTATGATCCATACTTCCTAAATTCAGAGTGGTGCAGGTGAAGTTTGTCTGGTGCAGGTAATTTTCAATATTACCTGCAGAAAAAAGAATTTCGAGCCCTGTGGTTGAATTTTTGGTACATCCATGGAAGCAAAATTCCACCCAGAGACGGAAGGATTGATGCTGTAGAGAGGCCTGTGGCTTTCACACACACTTTATCGACCTTAGGAGAAGAGTACAACTTAAAGAGAGAGACAGTGCCAACCAAAGCTGCGGTAGGTCTGACAGAAGACAGACTACAGGAATGCCTCACAGTCAACACCAAGACATCTCATTGCCAGTCTCCCCACATCCATGGAACAGCTCCATATGAGATGGGTGAATTATAGCCTGACACCACATACATCATCTTCCCTTCCTCATGTCACCACGCTCAAGTTAGAATGGCAGCACAGGGCCCTGGGAATATTGTACAGGGAGGCACAGCGCACCGCTAGGATGGCAAGGTGCCTAGAAAACCTTTCCTAGTTCAGGTTGACTAGAAGTTTAATATATATACTGTGCGTGGATGGATATATGGGGTACTATGTCACAAAGGAATAAGTCAAGCCTCAAGAATGATGTTATTTTATGTAATATTAAAGCAGTTTTATGTTTTACTAAAATTAGCATTCAGTTGACAAGAAGTTTAATGCATACAAAGTCAAGGTGCCTAGAAACATTTCGTAGTTCAGGTTGACTAGAAGTTTAATATACTAGTATATACTGTACATGGATGGATAAATGGGGTACTATTACTACGTCACTACTATGTCACAAAGAAACAAGTCAAGTCACAAATGTAATGCCATTTTTGGGAGGTAATGTTGAAGCAGTTTTATGTTTTACTGAAATTACTGGGAGTCGGCGCACCACTAGGATGGCAAGGTGCCTAGAAAACCTTTCCTAGTTCAGGTTGACTAGAAGTTTAATATATCTACTGTACATGGATGGATATATGGGGTACTATGTCACAAAGAAACAAGTCAAGTCACAAATGTAATGCCATTTTTGTAATATTAAAGCATAGACACCGAAACGTAAGCAAGTAAGTTTAATTTTGGTTGTGTACAAGAATTCTCCTATATCCAATATTGAAGCAGTTTTATGTTTTACTGAAATTAGCAAATTAGTTGACTAGAAGTTTAATACATACAACACATGGATGGATATATGGGATACTATGTCACAAAGAACCAAGTCAAGTCACTAGAGTAATGCCATTTTTTTGTAATATTGCAGTTTTATATTTTACTAAAATTAGCATATGGCCAATATTTATAACAAAAACAACTTGTTCAAAGTTACGAATGCACTTTTACTTCCAGACATTAAAAGAATTTTTACAGCATTTTCTGGTATATGACATTATGTAATGTTCTATCATTTCATAAAATCATGATACTTTTGATATGGGTAATGCATGTAATGTGGTATCAGTCATAATTGGGACAAAATGTGTTTTCAAAACAAGAGCTCACAACATTGACACTTGATAGAAAATATGCTCCTCCTGAAATATTAGGAATGTGGTCAGGAATTCTTCAGACCTTGCTGTTGCTTCCAGAGGGGCGTGTCCCGCGGACTTCTGCGGGGATTTATCTTGGTGGGGCGTCGCCCCGGCATCTCATCCATGCCATTCCCAGAATTCCAGAGCCTGTGACCTGCTAACCCCCATACCGAACATAGCACCAGATTCACCTGTGTAACCATTCAGGTCAGCAGGCATTGGCGAGTGAATCATCAATTCTTCAAAACGAATTTCGGAAGCAAATTTTGTTTTTAGGCCATTTTCTTATTCATACATTTACAAAGATTTTGGCTTAGTGAATAACATAATACATCTGATGCTTTCTCTATACATTATCCTCATTGTTTTTCTGGTTTTATTTATCATTTTCTGTGTAGTAGTACATGTGTAGTAGCAGTATTGTAATCTTGCAATTTTCTATCATATGTCTTTCAGTATTTAGTTTTCTTTATGTGTACCGTGTTTGGAAAATGAACAGAAAGAATAATTTACAAAAGAAAAGATTTTGCCTTCTTACAATGTATGTTATCTAACATATGCACAGATACTACAGCAAATCCATAGCTAGAATTAAAGGACCCAAAATATTCTTGTAATTTTGATTCATAGATTTTGCCCCTCCCTAAAAATGCCATCAATGGTGCCTCTCTGTATGAATCATTCCCTTACAACACTAATTCCTTTGTCTAAAACAAGTGGCTTAACAATACTACTGGGAATATTAAGCTCTGAATCATCAAAAAACTCTACATTACCATCCCCGCTGCCTAGAAAAAATGGGCGAGCTATCGACCTTCTTATAGATTATGAGATATTGATGAATTGTGGTCTGGGAGCTCATATTGCATATGGATAGGTTAAAGGGCAAACATCATAGAAAAAGATTTTGGACAGCTGTTCTATTCTATCAATATCACTGATTCAGTAAAGAGGAATTTGATACAATGAATGTCTTAACACATTCATGAATGACAATAAAACCATGGTTGAAAGTGAAACAATTTTGTAGGCAAGGTTTCAACTTCAGGTTATAAAAATGGACAACAAAGATAGCAAAAATGAGCAAAAGTAATAAGTCTGCATTGTGGACAGTCAGGTAAACTTGTTTTATAAATTATACAACATATTCTTCAGCCAAAAACTATACCAGACATTTTATTTTTAATCAACTGAATGGTAGCAGCAAATATGAGTGGCATATCTGGGCCACCATTGTACAATGAATTATGAAAGTACAGCTAGATTGAAAACAAAACTGACTTCTTTGATAATACGATACCATGCAAAATATCATCATTGACCGATCAGTGTAGATTCAATATATGAGCATTAACTACCAAAAGTCTACATTATTGAATGAAGACCTTTATTGCACGTTTTTGCCACACCGGGCTAAGTACAGGTCACAACAAGACATGTTGAAGATTCGCCTCGGGTGTTAAAGGAACCCCCTTGTGGGTGGGGCAACCCCTATTTCACATAATCAAGCCACGCCCATCATCTATCTATTACTTAGCGTTAGATAAATTCAACTTCTCGCTTTTTAGTTATGGTGGAGATAAGATATGTTTTGTGATCAATGGTTTGTCTATTTTGATTAGGAATATGACGATGATAATCATCTTCAGATACTGATACTAGTGATAGGGAAATAGAATATCAGTAACACAAAAGTAAACTACATGGCAAAGTAGTAGCTACATAAAAATACCCCTGATCAAAGTGAAACTATCATCCAAGACTTTCAACCTCAAGTAAATTTTCTACTTCTTCCCAGTTGGACTCATTCATTAGTCCCATATGGCAACTAATCACAAATTAGTCATTATGCCCCGCCCCCACACTGCCCTGGACAAGAGAACAGACTCATTTCCAGGTAATTACTTGACCCCTAACCTACAGGGGCTCCAGTTATGGTAATTGAGGCCTTATATAATCCCTACAGTAGAATACACCACCCATTTTGCCTTGTCGTACTGGTAATAAGCTCTTGGTCGGGACCTCACAATAGGTTAAAACCAAGGAAATCTTAAAATCAGAAGAGCTATTATTAAAGACAGGTGAAAATAGAGTAAAAGCTTTGAACAAGATTTCCATGAAAAAATAAATTCCATGTGAAAAACACAAACATAATACCTGTACAAGTGACCTCCGATACTACACTTATTACTCGGACCATTCTGCCAAATGTGAGCACTTTTTGGCAGCTTGAAGAATAAGTATACTCTACTTTATATTTTTGGTGGCCCTTACATAATTTTCCACATATTATACACAACGACCACCTGTCCACATAGACCAAGTTTTATCAATCCTCTTGGGGGGTTTGGACTGTATATGAACTGTTAGCCTTAAAATGAACAAAACAGAAATAGCAAAGCTTTCTTACACATTTTGCATATAGGTGGTTCCAACAGAAAACAGAACCCTCAACCTATAAAACATAGCTGCAAAATTAATCTACATATTATCTTCAATAATCATTATGAAGCCAAAATACAGCACACCATACATCTGTACCAGGGTTGTAGCCAGCCTGAAATCATTTTCAGTCCCCTCGATTTTGAATCAGAAAGAACGAGACGTCGAGCCGAAGGCATAACGTTCCTAAGGGGATCCGGGGGCATACTCCCCTGAAAAATTTTGAAATCTAAACCCTATGAAACCCAATTTCCAGCATTTTGAGGTGTAGATTTTGCTGGTACACTTAGCTGTTCATCTGTTTTGGTGAAAAATTATACAAGAAGGCAGTTTTTTTATATCTTTACTGACTTTACATATAGTTTTTGGCCATTACAGAGGACGGAATGGGCAAAAAAAATTTTCTGTCCCCAGCTGCAAAATTCCTTCAAAGGACTGAAGGACGGGTGCTGGCTACAACCCTGATCTGTACAGTTCACACTTTTATACATAGTCCAATATGTTACACACAGTAGGCTTCACTCGAATATTTCTATAGCGGCATCTTCTACAAGAATGGTCACCCAAATCTACATATTCCTATTGTCTTCAGGACTAGATTAGCATTTAATTCCTCTAATCCATCTCTTTGTTCTCCATGTGACAATACCTTACTTCAATACCCCAGCTGAAAAACGAGTATATCTACCTGCAATTTTCCTTACTTTTAATGACTGTTGGCCATATGGGGCTATTCTTTCACATTGTCCAATTTGATAAAAGATACAATAAAGAGGTTACATGCTAGTTCAAAGGCTTGTACAGTTTCAGTCAGTAACACGAAAAGAAAAGAAAAATATTAGATTGGGCCACACAGCCACCTGCCACTTTTGGTACATATTCCTTCAGTTTCACTTACTCAGTTACTGCTTTAATAGAACTAGAAGTACTACAATACAGTACTACAATGTCATTTTTATGAAAGCATGAATGCAGACTTCAAATCTTTTTCTAGCAAAATAAAATACCAGGCCTTTTGAAAACACCTGTTTAGAGCACCTGTAAATCATAATACAAACAGAAAATGAAAGAAGCACAAAACCATTGAGAAGTCTAAAACGACGATATTGACATACAAGATTGCACAGTTTCACCCAGTTTGTTTGGCTTCCAACAAAGGAATAAAGGATTGTAAAGTCGGGAAAGCGTCCGGTAATCACAGTAAAAACACACGGCTTAACCCTCCCGTCCCGAGGGATCACGGTTAACAATCGACATCCCGAGGGGCGCGTGTTACCATCACAACCCTTTCTATGCCTAGGTTACGGAAATCCTGATCCTTGATCACAAAAACCTACAAAACAAACAAGAGTTCCCACACTGAAAAGTCCTGTGAACCGCTGTTAATCTGCGATAACTGATCCCTCAGATAGACTGATCTATCTCCAACATCCTGACACCTAGGCACCATCCTTGGCACTAATCCAAGTTTTCATAAGCTGACCAATCACAAACCCAATGCCTCGTAATCTCTCACTCTTCCCGATATCCCCAAAGGCTCGCGCTCTCTACGCAGAGGTACTACAAACGACACACCGCGTCCTTTCCGGCTAGAAAATACGATGTGATTTTGTTACGTCTTTTTTTCCTGGTACTAGAAAAAACAGGTTGCAGGGTTCTCACTGGTGTTTATTTAGGAGTGAATTTACTGGACCTGGGAGAAGGCTTGTCTAGCCAGATGTGGTCTACAGCAGAGAATCGTGTTTTATAGACCTCCTCACACCTCCCTAACATCAGCATTTTCCCACTGTGCATGGTAGGAAATTAAATAAGTGTACCACCTCCTAACGGTTGGTGAGAAAACAATTTGCAGGCCACCACAGAGGCAGTATAGATGAAGATGGCACGTCCCCATCTCAGCTCTGTCTCGGCACTGATTGCCGAGAAATTGGCCATTTTCACACAAATGAAGCGACAGAGTTTCCATTATTCATGGAGGGTGGAGGCCAGACGAGCAGGTAGAACCAGTAAGGTTCCTGTAAGATCACACCCTCCCTTTATGCTTTCTGACCTCCCCCTGGTTGTATGCTTCACGCCCTCCCAACAAAACAAACGCAGCATTTTCTCATGTTGTTTTAGTTTCAAAAACACGTCAGTTTCAGTAACACATTTGTATCGTGAGGAACGTATGGTTTCATATCATCTGCGTGGCTATTTGTCATATTAGAATGATCATCCAATAATTTATACAATTATCACCCACTTCTCAGCTCAACAGGGGTGATAATATGTTTTCTTGAATATGGTGCAAGTTTTGTTTTACGTGTAAAATTATGTCGGAAGTAAAATTTATGTTTGGAAGGTGGTCTGTCGCATAGGTAAGATGTTGGTGTTTTTGAACTGAACTGCGTTCACATTAACGATCGGAAGACATCACGGTGTCTACCAGATCTTGGTATGAATCTTGAGAAAGTCTCCTCCTGTCTTGAGCAAACATCAAGGACAAATCCGCACTCACCTTCCGATGATTTCACACAGTTCGTACACGTCTTCGAACAAAACTTCGTCGTCGGCCATCTTGGGGAGGGGTGGTGGTTTTGCCCGCCTCTCAGAAAAACAAACAAACGATCGACTCTTCTTCCTGCACGTTTAATCCACTCTGCTGGAGAAATCCGTAAGATTTTTGGGGAGGGTTTTGGACCAGTCGATGGGCAGCGTTGTTTCGCGAATATCCAAGTAGCGGCGGGGCGCTGTGCTCTGGTTGAGTGCACTCTGACCCAGCTGGCGATTTTGATGACTCCACAAAACGTAGGGACGCACAAAAGCCTACAGGAAGGAATTCAGCCTCTCAACTGGAGAAGAAACGCAATCGGCAGTCGCAGGCGACCCTTGGCGAGCCAACATGGGAGTTGTACAGGAAGTGGCACCACGGAAGGACACCAACATCACGCCATCTTGAAATTCGACAACTCCAAATTGGGCGTGGACTGAGCATGCTCCATACCTGGGAGGATGGGCTGCAGTTCGGATAAAAACAGATAGGAGGCGCTCGTAGGATTTTTGGAGCTGCAAGAAATCTTCTTTGCAAGGAGGTATTCTAAAACTCAATCTTTAATGTGATTGAATGGCTTTTGCTTTGTGATTAAAAGTTATAAAGCCTTTTGAAGTTGATTGGTCATCTTAAATTCAACATGCTTGAACTGCCCTTTTCTTGAGATAAATAATGACAACTTATGACATTTTGAGTAAAATCATCATTTTCATTGGCACCATACATTTCATAACATTTCAAAACTATGTACATCTGGCAAGATATACTGATATCATATAAAATATTTTTGAACCAAATGAATGAAAAAAAACACTCAGGTGACGTCAACTTAGGTTACATCATAAAAATAAATGTAGTAAGCGATTCATGAACATTATTTGACTAATGTTAATAACATACAACGGTTGCAGCTGTCATATTCTAATGCCCTACCCCACATATATCAGTCCATTCTAGTCAACGTTAATACTGTAATTGTACAGCTCCCCAATTTTTAGATATCTATGGATACATAAAGATTATATTGATAAAATCTAAATTCATACCTGATTAAATATTAATTCAGGTATGCACAATTTCTCAAAGCACATTGAATACAACCAACTGTATATGATAGATATCTTGATACATATATAGCAAATATATACAAATAAAACATCAATTCAAGTTTATTGGTCCGATGCATTATAATTGATCCGCATATAGAAAGTTCAAAGTGGTCTATACAATATCATAATTAGTATTTTATTCTATGATATATGGAAATACACAAGTTTGGCCACTTCTATTGATCAGATGTTGGTATATTAGTTGGTATACTGCAAATCTACACCCTGTGTTTCATCATTAGTGTCTTATTCTATGATATATGAAAATTTAACACAAGTTTGGATACTTCTATTGTTTAGATGTCAGAAAGATGAAATGACCCAAAGCCTGTGTCACACATCCAGACCAGAAGTGTGACATCAGTAAAGGGTCAAAGGTGCTTGGAAGTCGGTATCAGCCCTCGTCTCATCTATAGGCTTTGGGTCATTTCAACTTGATAAAGGATCAGAGGAACGATAAATGATTTGTACGGATATAGTTTAAAATTGTAACAAAATGTTGACTACCATCACAGATGAACTTACATATGTGGATATCAGAAAGTTTACCACTTCAGAGATTTTTCCTCAGATATGCAAGCAAGTTGTCCATAGCTGTGCCTGCTAACTCATTGACGCGGAACTGTGATAAAAATGCGTGGAACCCGCGTTCGTAATGATCGTGTTCAACCCTAACCCCAGCCTTCTGAAGTCTGGTGGCATACATTACGCCATCATCCCTCAATACATCGTACTCGCACGTCATTATGTACGCCGGGGGGAGACCTTCCAAATCAGCGTCGTCGGCCATTAACGGGGCGAAACGTGGATCCAAAATGGTCGCGATGTTTGGAATCTCAGGAAATTTTATACTTTCCTTCTTAACAGGTGTAACGACTTTTGGTCTCAGGTTTGGCCGCACCATTTTGTGATCTACATACCCCGCGTACTGAGACCTCTTGAGCTGACCACTTGTGTGATTGTTGGCTTGGAATACTTCCTTGAAAGACACGTCATTGTTTAGATACCACAGCCAAAATGATACCATTAAATCTTTGCTTAGAATGTTCATGTAACCGTTGTCAAGGTAGGAGGGTGTGTTGAAGTCTATGGCTTGTAAGACTGGGTACATGAGTGCTTGTGTCTTTAGCTTAGGAAGTCCCTTTTCCTTCGCTAAAGCGAGAGTGACGGCTGCGGCCAGGTTGCCCCCTGCGCTGTCCCCACTGATGCCGATACGTGTGCGATCAACGTTGTACTTGTCTGCGTTCTGGAGGAAGAACTTTGTAGCAGCAACGCTGTCGTCAAACGCTGCCGGAAACATGTGCTCAGGAGCGAGTCGATACCTGTGGTTAAGCATTGCAAAAGTGAGCAGTTTTCCACTTTTTTACACCAAGATACAGTAAATGCATTTTAGTTTGCAGGGATTAGATTTTGTGGGAGTGGAAAAATGGAGTGTTCAGAGTGGTTTTGAGTTTGCTGTAGCACCACACACTTTGCATTACGGTGAAGCAGCTTCGAAAAAACTGTGAACATATATAAAAGCACCATGAACATTTCTGCTTTTACAGTAACCTAGGCAGTAGTGTAGGATTCATTAGCCAGAGTCTCATACGAATACAGTGAAGGCATTAAGATATAGCTGCGAACGTACAAACATGACCAACCAAAATACTTCATCAGGAGGTGACCCTCCTTCACAGAAGTAAAAATTTGAATCTACTACTTTGGTCCAAAGTACAAGTAAGTTGAATAACACCAGTGCAACTAGATGTGTCTCTCTTACGTGCAGCATTCCAATACTTGATTGACTGGTACATTAAAAGTTGTCAACAACGAAAAATCCTTTGCACTGAAAAGTACTTACTCCACAGATACAACAACGATCCCCAGCTCTTTGGCAAGATGGGCTGTCAGCTCATCAAACGTATCTGTGAACAAATCAAATGTTGTGGTCATGTGAAAAAAAAGCAGAACTAAGTTAACCCACATCATTTGCTTCAAGACTAGGAAACACAGAGATGATAAAAACAAAACTTCCTCTTCAAGCAATCATTGTGCAAAACATTGTCTCAGGCATTAAGACTCAATCAATCAAGACTATCTCCATACTTTGAAATTCACTTTTCACCCCACTCATTGTTTGGAAGACCATGCTTAGCCTTGCCTTAAAAAAGGGGGCCTTTTCATCATTCTAGAGGGTCTGCATGCTCTTTTACGCAAGGCGTACGCAGCCTATCTTTATTTCCCGTAATTCGTAGGGAAAACCAACTTATCTGTGTAGACGTAATTCATAGCGAGGCGACCAAATTTAGCGTATTAAATTGCCTTCCTTGATTTAGCGTAATATGAAGGGGGTAGGGCTGGTACAAAACCGGTTATTCTTTTTGGACCGGTCCAGAAAAACTGGACCTGAAAAAATTTGGTGGACCGGATGTTGGACCGATTGAAAATGAACAGATTATCTGATCAGGCATTCACATGTTTCGGGGCTTACCGGTCGAGGAAAATAACGAGAGTGAAGTATAGTCTATAGTCATTTCTACCAACTTTTACAGTCAATAGTACAGAGGCAGTTAGCATTGTAGGATTTTAAAATGCCAGTGGGATTCGAATGATCCACAAAACATTATGTCTTTGTTGCCAAATGGACCATTGTTATGAGTATCGTCCATTCACAAGTTCTCACATATTGAATCAGGTCCAGGTTCAGGTTCAAACCTGGATCTGATGCTTTGGACCTGAATCGGACCTGAATTTTCTGTACCGGTACCCTGACCCTTAGTAGGGGGTTCTTCTGAATTCAGCGTAAATCGTTGTCGGGACCCCCCATACTGACCCTCATTCTACAGTCCTGGACAGCAGAGTTTGTGTTACACCGACTACTTGTAGAGTACCCTGGACTCGATCCATGGCTTACCGACATTCAGGAGAACAAAGCCCCCTCCATGGATGAACACCAGGCCGGGGACTTTGACGTTACTCTTCGCCGCTGACACCGGTTCGTACACACGGACGCTGACTCCGTCAAACACGGTGTCTGTACACTCCAGTCCCTCTCGGTATGCTGTGCCCAGCGTCATCACTTTCTGGCCCGCTCTTGTCAGTGCCCAGAGGATGTACCGTAGGTTCGTAGGCTCAGTGCCTATGCCCAGGTACTCTCCGATATTGGCCTGGAAAGCAAAGAAAACAAATATTAAAATCTAAGAGTCAATCTGAGGTCTGTATTTGTATCTGTTTAGCCTGTATGACACTGTCCTTCAGTGTAACACACCAGCTTCTATAGCTGTATTTGCATCTGTGTAGCTTTGATAATAGCCCGTAAGACCTCAGAAATATCAAGTAACAAGTAAGTAAGCATAATACACCAGCTTTTGTATCTGAATCTGTATAGCCAGTATAACCTACTCTCCAAGCAGAGGCTCCGGCTGTTTTTTAACTTTTTTTTTAGTCGTTTTATCGGGCTTTCTATTTTGTCATTTTTCTTGAAGTACGCCAGCCTGACACAGCAAGATAGAATACAAAATAGAAAGCCCGATAAAACGACTAAAAAAAACGTTTAAAAAAACAGCCGGAGCCTAACCTCTGCTTGGAGAGTAAGTATAACCACCCTTCAGCATAACACTCCAGCATTGCATCCATATGGCAAGGCAGCAGCTGGTTATATTTCACGGAACATTCAAGCTGACACTGTCACACCTAACCTTTACATGCCTAGCTGCAAGCAAATAAAGCTATCTTTGAGGATATTCTTACTGTACTTTGTGACATCGAGTTTCACTCTCTGACAGTATGTAGGAAAAGAAACAAGATTTTGAACAAAAATACAAAAATGCAAATACAAAAAGGAATTTGACGGACAGGCTGCCTGACTCTCCTATTAGCCAAAACAACCATTCCAATTCTCTGATTGGTTGAACTACTAATTGTGATGGACATACAGGATTGCACTCATCATCTCAGCGGACCACACCTTACCATGTGTCGTGCTGTTCTCATGACTATCGCCATGGCTGCGAACATGGTCGGCTGTGGGACGTCTGGCGGTACAGGCTCGTGACAGTAGTACGTCAGGAGTACCACCGCTACCACAAACACCAGGGACGCCTTCACTACCATGGATCTGTTTGTAAAAAAATATGGTTAAGGTAGCAGAACACAGTATTAATGGGCGAACCCCGGGGTCTATGACTGACGCGGGTACATAAAATAGTACGGATAAACTTGTTGAAGGAGAGGTAAAAAGCCTTATTTGAGGGGCAGCCAGATATAACCTGTGCTACGTGGTCACGGAAGGTGTCGACTCTGAGACTGCATGGTTTGGATTGTGAAAGTTTTCTATTTCGTGTATAAATGTGCCCCATTATGCAACTGTCTTTGTAGCGTGAGCCGGCTGCAGTTCTGTGACCTCCGCAGAGGGGCATTTCAAAGAGGGCGTGAGAAGACGATACGCAGACAGGATTTTTTTGTTTTTAAATATTTTGTGGCTTGTACCTTCAACTCAAACATATCTGATTTTGGTATTCCAAAAGTGCACCCTACTTTATTTTTTGATGCGTCGAAGCCAGTAACCTTGAGGCCCTTAACTATAGAAATCCCCATAGGCCGAAAACTGTGTTCTGCTACCTTAACTTTACTCTTCAATATCAAAGGTTGTTCACCATTCCGAATATGTATCTGGATTCGCAGCAACAGGAATTCTGGGTAATATGTAAAAAATGACAGTTCTGTCTAGGCCATTGTCTTGATTTGCATAAAAATATCCAGATGTGTTTGTTTATGTCTCAGGAGCCTTTACCATTGACACATCACCTTCCTGTCACCGTGCATGCATACTTGGAATGGTTAAGGAGCTTACACAGTTGTTATTTATTTGGGAACCAGTAAAACATCAGAAATGTTCTCATCTGCATGCACAAATTGCATGGTATACAACCCATTCATATGACATGTAGCAATAAGTCCTCTCACAGCAGAAAGCATGTGCGGCGACAGGAAATCTAGGTAACATGTCCAAATTAAAGGCCTTGAAAAAATAAACAGTCCTTGTCCCAACCATTGTTTTGGTTTGCATACCAATGCCAAGACGGGGCAGGTTTTGTTTTCTTTTTGTGCCCCGGCCTTTACCGGTTTGAAATTTGACATAATACCTAGAATTCCTGTTAACGCATATGCGTTCTGACTTCTGTGAAAGTGCTTATGGCAGAACGTCCTGAAAACTTACGTGATTGACTTTCTTTTATGATGTTCTCCAAGGAACTAAACGACCACGCCCCTTTCAGGAAATGCACTGAAAAAAAGTCAAACGACGAACCACAATGAGCCCACGTCTAGCGGATAATTAGACGTAAAACAGGGACAACAACAACAATTATGTTAGTCAAGACACTGGCTAGGATAGTTAGACTCCCAATATCCATACAGCGTCTTCTCTGTATCGGTTTACCGCCTTCAAGAGCCAAACAAAGAATCTGCCTCAAATTATATCTTCAAGAGACGCCCCCCCTCCCAACGCATGTTACACACAGACCGATCCTTCTAGCCAACAATAATTCTATTCATGCGGCATTACATGTCAAACGGAGGCTATGCAAAGGTACCATGATATTCAAGACCCCATGTGTCCCCTCAACAGGTGGTTGATTGCCCTCATAGTCCGGTGTTATATCGATAAGCCAAAATCATTTCAGGAGCACATCGTTTCCAGAGCAGCACCTGTGCAAAAGCGCCTCTTGCGGTTATGGTGTACATTGCATCACCCACCAAAACGGAAATCAACCAAAATCTCTGTAATACAATTTATAAGATGGATAGTATCTGTATATTCAAGGTCCTTTTATGTTTCTTGGTAGTGGATATGCATCTGAAAACATTTGACATTCATTAGAACAGACATAAGTTTCGTTTATAAGTAACCCATGCCTGTTTTGTATCTGTACTAACCTCCTTAGTACTAACAATGTGGTATTGAGCTCAACACCATCCTAGGCAAATTGGAGATCTCCTAAAACATCTCGATGACGACATCACAGCCAGGGACTTTGCAGGGATGAACTACATGGCCGGGGAATGCATTCCTGTATATGCGCCAGTACCAGCCTGATGTGTGGAGTCCGTCTTCCATTGCAAAGCCGGTAACTTTGAAGGGGTGAACTTGTAACATAGCCGAGGATTTCATGCCTGGAGAGGCGCTATGCACAGGTGTAAATTCCACGCACTTACAGCTCACCCTAGCAAAGTGAACGCCAGTGGAATACAGCCAAGTTGAGAGGACCACCGTGACTCGGGCAGGTATTGGGCCGTCCGCAGGCATTAAGTCCATGTACTTTGGGAGTGTGGTGCAATGGGTAAGGTGTTCGACCCAGACCCCAGAGGTAACAGGTTCAAACCAAGTTGAGAGGACCCCTGTGGCTCAGATATTCTACTTCACATCTTAACAAAATTGGAACCTGCACTTTTTTTGCCAAATCGCTATTTGTAGCAAAGCCACTTAGTAGTGCTGTTGGCTATACATACCATCATGGACCATGGTTGCTTCTAAAACCTTCTCTTTTGATAAACTATATTAGACCAACGTCTTTTTTTTTTATTCAGCATGCAAAGACAAGACTGGTGTCTTCTTGAATAACTTGTCCACAATAATGATACACTTCACACACATTGGTACTACCCATGTATATATTTCATGACATGTGCACATATTAGTAGTAATGAAATGCCACATATGGATGTTGTCTTGGTACAATGTATAAAAACGTAATGGCAGAACACACTGTCTTCTCTTACTATTAGGAAATCTGTTGCTTTATATGTACATGTATTTATAATAACACTGTATGTAAACACAATAAGAGGACACCAGGATATACAATAAACAATCCACCCACATCATATCCAATGGTAAACATCAAAAGAAATACCAACTTGAGGTGTGAGATAAAAATTCATGTGTTACATGATTGGTTAGTACTTGACCAATCAAAAAGCAGGGATGACTTTGAATGTGTACTTTCAAATCACAGTGAATGATTACTACATTCTGTTTAGCCAATCATAAAGCTAGAAGCTCAAATTTATTCTTACATAGTCTTATTTGATTGGCTCTTATTTGACCAACCATGCCATACAGGTAACAGCCAGCTCCAGTGCTCTAGCATTACTTTTATGTTCCGCAATACAATCACTTCATAAAGCTGACAAAATTGACTTTGTCATTAATTAGATTACAACAGCCTCTGTCATTTATTTTGTACCTCATCATTGGATACCGTTTGATCCAATCAGGACACTACAATGATAAATTCAATCATTGAAACATAGCTTTTTAGAAGTTCTATAGTATGTAATTTCAATTGACAGTTTTTTCTTCAGACTTGCGGCCCCCGTACGTCGATGTAAGCCTCTCGTCTAAGTACTCGCCAGCCTTGATTGGTGGGTACTTGTTGGACCCGTCCAGACTTGTGATCATCGTGTCCTTGTTGGGATGTACAAAGAAGGCGATGGATCTTCGATGGCTCTTCTGTCCTTCTTCTGTCTCTGGGAGAAGTACTCGATGCATCTGTAGACAACGAAAGAGCAAAGACTTATTTTGAAAATAAGGACAATGTTGGTGGGTGTTATTTTTTTTATTCACCTATCTAGAGGCTTACCACATTTGTGGAAGGACTGACATAATAGGTGACTATCACCTTTGCAAGATGTCAACCCAGAGACCAGACTGTAAGGTTTGATCAACTTACACCAGGAAGGACCCTTATCTTTTGTGTGGCGGATTCTTTAACGTGCTTGAGGCATGGCCCTCCTCAAAAATGGGACCTCAAACTTCACATCACATCCAAGAGGATTTCCCTAACAAAAGCTAGGTACTCCTTTTCACTGAGTCATGTGAAGAAATAGGTGTTAAGTGCCTTTCCCAAAGGCACAACATGGGACTTGCCAAGTATTTGAACCCAAAACTTTTACATTGTAAGTCAACAACCATAACATGTAATATTGGGAATTGTACACAGAGAATCACAGTCCCAAACAGACAAGCAAAAACAAGACTTCACTCCCTTGGGATGAAGTGATAATAGAAGGATTTGTTACCGTGGAGGCCAGCTTGTCTGCTGTCCAACGTTGCATGAGGTCTCCAATGTTGACCACCACAGTGTTAGGGATGGGGTGGGCAGGGACATACTTTCCTTCACAGCTCTGTACCTGTGTATCCAAACATGAATCATACAATGTCATGATTTATGTTTTCATGAAGGGCAGCAACAACAAGATATTGGGCCATTGTAAATCACAAAAGGGACTGAAGAGAAGTGCTTTAATACTGAGGAGCTTAGCAAAGGTAAATGCAGCCATTGTTGTGCAGTTTCCTGCAGTACCGCTGTATCCTGCTAGAAGTAACATCTAGTATTTACGTAATTCATGTGAGATTGCTTCATCAATGGCTTTTAAATAGCACAAATGAATTTTGTTAAAATTATTTGCATGTTTGAAAGTAGAGACATTTTGTTGTATGGCATACCATTTGATTTTCATTAATACTTTTGGTAGCTGAAACTTCTACCGTAATTACGAAACATTTCAGCTGGACTGGCCAAACATTGTGAGCAGAATTATGTAAATCAAGGTTTGAGTACCATACTTTGCAATTCATCTTGCATTTTATCATGCATCACAACATCTAAGCTACCTGCTGACAACGATGAAAATCCCTAAGGTATGGTCTGATTCAGATCTCCATTAGTGACTGATATGTCACTATTCTTCCTGGAGTCTGGGTGAATGATGTAAATCACCATATGGTTAAAACAAAACGGAGGTTTACCAGGCCTCCATCCTCGTGATTTGAAGAGAATCATCAACTCCAGAAAGAAGGTTTTGCACCATCACACACCAGGCATGCCCCTAATTGTTTTGAAAGGTGTGGTGGGTTCCTTAACATGCGTGGGATGTGGCTCTCCCCAGACACGGAACCTCCATTTAACGTCCTATCTGCAGGACATCCCTTGTTGAGACTAGGTACTCATTTTCAAATAAGGTACATTTCATTACTACTAATATAGTATAAAAACATTACATAGGTAAGTGACTTGTGTACCTCCAACCCTCCCACTGCGTCCTGAAACAGTATGGTGATCTCTCCGTAGTCGGTGTGTTCTGCACAGCGGATCTGCCCTGGCTTGACCCGCTCCGGCAGGGGTGGGTAGTGTAGGATCCGCATCATGGTGCCGTTAGCTGCTGTTCCTATCTTGTCATGCATGGATAGGAAATGGGACACATCCTATGGAATGGAGGAGAAGGAACAATTACCATTGAGAAAAAGAATTCTAATTTGCGATTTTTAACTAGGAATACGACGGAAAGAAATATATATGCTGTAAAAGGGATATATACCAGGAAGGTGCCTTTCCTGGCATATTCCCGGGTAAAATCGTGAATCGACCTTCCCTGTCACTGTCCTGAAAAGCAGCCAAATACAACTTACGCCAATGCTGGTGAAGGAGGCTAGGTTTCGTAGGGTTGGAGACTTACAAAATGAGAGACTGAGTTATGAACTTACTTGTACGTCTGTGTCACTTTGTGTATTTGTTTAAGTAGATGTTTGTGTTTATGTGTGTGTGTATGTGTGTGTTTGTGTGATCTTTGCCCTTCCATTTGAACACAGTAACTTTCCAATGACATCAGTAACACACAAACCCAAACCTTCATTATACACTTAATGTTACAAGGGATCCAAAGTGAAAGGATAGCACTGTCCCAGATGACTTACCAATCAAAGTCACTTTCTACTAATTTCTAGGTATATTATTTAAGATAAAGTACTCTCCACAAAGTGTCCTCCCACAAAAATGAGCCTGACCCAACATACACTACTACTAACATGACCTACACAGACCTTAATGTTGAGTCCCCTGGCCATCAGCTCTATAATCCTGAGACTGAGCTGACGACATTTGTCATACAGCTGCAGGGCCGCCGGCTCGAACTCTGGCACCTCCTGACTCGGCCACATCTGAGTACAGAACAAAATGGGATGACGTTACCAAACATGTAATATGTCTATCATAGTTCTACAAAGTCACAAGATCAAAAGTTGACTGCACAAAAACTGCAGGTCTACACTAAAAACTCTGCTCACTTCGGTCTTCTTTCGGAAAACTTAAGGTGACCCATAAGATTGCATGTACATGTCAAGATTTGAGTTTCCTCAAGGACGGTTGAAGCTCTGGTCAAAGATTGGCTAAGTGTGCATTTCTAGTGGTGGAAAAAGTGTTTCTACCTTAGCAATGTTGTAGCTACTGTAGCAGCTTCTTTTTGCGGTTAGTAGATTGTTGTATTTAGTCCTTTATTGAATTAGCATGGCACTAGGCATACATAAACCCATTCCTACAGTGGGGTTTGGCAGAAAGGGGAAGTTTGAATTATTATTTGGAGGTTTAACTTGAAGAATATTCAACAACAATAGTCCAGAAGATGGCAGTTACCTTTTCCGTGGCGACCTGTGGTCTGACATCATAGCATTCCTTAATGCCAGGTGGCCGCTTAGTCGTCACCCTGTAAAGATATGACCATACAAACAATTAATGAAGAGAATATAAAGAACAGACAATGTGAAAATATCATAGCAGTACTGTATTTTCTGATGCTTACAATCATTCATGAAGGATGCCGCAGATTCTTTCAACATACATGAATACCAAATGGGTAACAGAAAAGTAAATTTAGGCAAGCTGGTGCAGTTTCAACTTAGAGAACATACCCATGCAGTGAATGAATGTAGGGACTGCATCAAAGACATACAGTTACAGTTTCTTGATTGGTTTTGTTATACTGAAAATTTTACAAGAAAGTACTGTCTATAACAAAATGTGACAGTGCCTTAACAAGGCTAGAGAGCTACTCAGTACTCACAAACTTTTATCCAGCAACTTTATGATAAACTTTTCATTAATAAATGAAGGATCATCAACGAAATAAGTAAAACCCACCTCTCTCTCTCCAGATGGAGCCATCCATGGCTCATGGCTTTCTCCAGAGGTAAGGTGTACTTCATCTTCACCTCTTCTGGCAGCTCGAAGAATCTGCTTGAAGAGTCAAATGCCTGCGATACCTTGAAAAAGAACAAAAGATCACTTATACTGCACCACACCCATGTAGTGTCTAGTGGTACATAGAGCAGAAAGTTTCCTTGCCATTTCAGTAGCAGGATATATCTTTACAGATATCCTTCAGAGATTGCATCTGACTCATCAGTCAAGGCAGGACACATTTTCTGAGTTAACAGTGTGATGTTTTTGGTCATTGTCGATGCCAACAGAAAACAAGATATCTTATAGCGGCAAGAAGGAGAACTCCAGTTAGAAGCTCTGAGGAAGATGTCTGACAGGCATCGAAAAGTCATCTAAGGTAAGATTAACTGGTTGTGTAAAAGAAAAACTCCTATATCCTAAGATATGTTTCTTTGTTGCTAGCCCTTACCCTTAACATGCTCGAGGCACCTCATTGAACCCCATCTTAGGCCCCTTCCAAAAGACAGGTGCAGCCCCAACCAAAATGGCCTACTAGCATAATTGAAACCCGGACCAAACACTGTGTAAGGCTAACACCAGTTGAGCTACAGGGACATCCCTATATCTAAGGGTAGTATACAACTTTTGGCAGCTAGAATAAACTATTTTGTCTTAAATGTTCTAAATATTTATCTACCAACAAAATAAGTCTAAGGTTTAATCCACTCACTATGAAGTTTTTACTTGCTGTCTTTCTACCTCTAAATCAAGACATGACTTACCAAAGCTGCGGGTATCCCGTGGTTACGCAGGTAAACAAACCCCACAGTGGAGAAGGCCTGGACCAGCTGTGTAGCCAGCGGCTGCAGCTCATCCTCATCCACAGCTCCCTTCAGTAGGCTGTAGGAGGAGAAGTCTAGGATGGGGATGTGGCCGTGGTCATCTGGAGCCGCATCCCAGTGATTGGGGGCGTGGCCATTCTGCTGTGTTTGTACCTCCATCCTTTGTAAACATTTAAAAACAACAATCTTTGAAATCTTTATTCATTATACCACTTCGCAGACTTGAAACATCAAGTCTGAATTATGATGGCATTTACATACGGGTACACACGTTACTGGAGAATTGCTTAAAAACTTAGAACGTTGTGTGGTTAAAAATGAATCGTTAAAACCCTGCTTACATAACATCTAAAACATTAAAATTCTGAATGCATTAAATAGGCTAGAAATCTGAACGGACGATAAAATATAGACATCAATATTTACAGGCACATGACAACAATATGACTTACATGCGCAATGGAGTACTTCTTATTGTACAAGAGCAACCACACTTAACCATACTAATATAAGTGATTTAGATTTCTTGAAATTGCAGACAAAGCAATACATATAGCAAACCCAGCCAGCTTGGCTGATATTGGTGCCAACATATATGTATATCTACACTTCTCATTGAATGCTAAGTGAGGGCCAGGAGAAATGGCCTGAAATTTGCCCAGAGCACACCAGGGCAACCACCTTAGTTCTAACTAGACTTATAAAGACTGCATGAAACCAAAGTACAAAATCTATCTTTCTTTCGAGAATGGTAGCAAGACATCTCCAATTTAGCTGTGGAAGATACACTTTATTTCTTTTTTTCTTTAGTGCCCACAACAGGGCTCTAGCCAGCGTCCGTTTTTCCGTCAATTGACGGAAATTTGCTGCGTCTGACGGAAAAATTCTAAAACAAATCCGTCAACCCTTACGGACAAAAATCCTTGGTGGAAGCTACAGGCGGCTTGGGGATGCCGTCCACGGCCGTAAAAGCCACACACTGTTTGTTTTGCTATTGTTATGATTGTTGACAATGTGTGTCGGCACCCTTGAGCATACGATAATCTCATCAAAAACCAGTTTTTCAAGGTCTCAGTTCAGTCTTTCTAACTCCTGGAATAGAGTTTTCGTTGTTTTCGCGACAATGGGATCGAGCTGGCTAGAGCCCTGGCCCACGATCATTCTGTTGATCATTATGGCACAATCTTCATTTAATGTCCTATCCAAGGGATGTCCATAGCCAAAGCTAGGTACTCATTTTCACCTGAGTGAAGTGGCAAAAGTCGTGTTAAGTGCCTTTCCCAAGGGCAAAATCGGTGACACGGCAGGTTTCGAACCCAGGACCTCTTGGGCCTGAGCCTAACGTGCTGCCGATTATGCCGGCGCCACGCTATCTTACACTGCAATCTTACACAGTAAGCATTGCAGTGTACACAACTTATAATGATAACATACCAACATTACATTAAGATACTGTAAATGCAGAAACTTTCGCGGTGGTTTAATGTTCGCGGTTTTCGCGGTGGCCGCTTCACCGCGAACTTCAAGCCACCGCGAACATTTTTTCCATGGCAGTAAGAGACTACAGAGCATGGTGCTACCGCGAACTTAAAACCACCGCGAAAGGTCCTTTTTCCCGCTACCGCGAAATTAAATCCCCGCGAACTTAAATACATTTACAGTATTACATTGACTCATTATGTCATGGTCAGCTTGCAGACAACAAATTGTCACTAGTTCAGAAGTGAGATGATCACATTACTACTACATGTAGTTCAAGTAATTTTGGTAAACAATATTCTCAATAAAGGCCCATCACTACGATTTCATGAGCTCAATCAAAGGTCGAAACTAATCAGATTACGATCAGTACAGTGTAGACTACTGTAGTACGAAACAAGCGTGTGTTTGCTAGAGGTCGCCATGTCTACCAACTAGGTCACTTTTGGAGTGGGTCAACTTTCACTTGGCACGTGACGGCCTCCTACACACACATATGCAGCAAACTCTCTCTCAAAGCAATAAAACAATGGAACAAGTCTGTTGTTTAAGAAATCTCCACAAATACGTTCATTTGCTATTACGCTGATATTATATAACACATTTTGTAAGACACCCTCCCCCCGCCTACTTTTTGCATGCGGGCTTCCCCCTTTCCAAAATAGCCATGATATCTCACAACACAAAGATCCAACTTACGATTAAAATTGCTAATTAAGTCCCACTGTTAAGAAGACGTCTGGTAATGCCGTAGTGGGGTTTCGGTCTGTTTTATAAGGCGAGAAATGTCGGGATTTCTGCGGGTTTTCTAGTTTCATGTAAGAGTCATGCCTTGTCTTGCCCGGTGTCACATTTTCACCGCACACAAACGCACCAAAGCAAGCTCCAACTCCACGGAGAAGCAAAATGCTTTGTAAAGACCTGAAATCCTTTCTACCATCTTAAAAGTACAAAATTATATTTATTCAATATCATAATTTGCCCATTTTTATATTCTGTACAGTGATTATTTTAATTTATCGTTAAAAAGGGAAGTGTGAAGTACATTTTGCTGCTATGTATTAATTTCCTTGTAAAATACACATAGCAACTTAGATGATTTTCCCCTAAAATGTGCCTTTTTAACCTCCTTTCTTCGACTTTACTTCTGTTATTATGTACGTAAGATCATTTTGCGTCAGCGGAAAACGAGATGTTGGTCTGTTTGAGACGATTTAAAAGAGGAAGCTTCCGGAAGATTCCATTTTTACAGTCGTGTTTAGACATTACCAAGTAAGGTCAAAGGTGAACGACCTCACTAGTCCCATCATAAATCTTCAAGCAGATGTTGGGAATGAACAGCGTAAGGTTTCGTTGCCGCCTGTTGTTGTCACACACAGGAGGGCTGTGTGTTGAACAACGAGGGTTGTAACGAAAAAAACATTTAACAGTTTACAGATTAATTTTGGACAAATATTGAAGATTGGACAAACATTTCTAACTCTTTACAGCTAATACCAAGAGTTCAGAGACCTCATACCTCCATGAAATATTTTTATTATGTCAATGACTCTCATATCTGCATAATTTATGCTTGGTTATGTACACCTTTAGCTAAGTTACACAGGTCACAATATTGACAAGTTTTGTGAGAGCATCCCTTGCTTGGTGTGAGATAATCTCCAAGCAGATAAAAGTCCATCTTTTTATTTTCTGCTTGCACTATTTATTTAATCATTTTTTTTTTGCAAAATACATGTGGCAGAATTTGCTGCAGGAACACTAATCAAAAAGTGTTGAAGAATATCCCGACAGCCATGTTCCTCACACTTTGAATAAAGTTTTTTAAACTTAGTTCTGTGCAGCTTTCTGTATGGATCTTTTACCTTAGCACTCTACAACTACAATATCATCCAACTTTCTTTCAATAGTCAGCTAGCTGTAAGCAGGCCTTTAGCTCGGTGAGGAGGCCTACAGGTACCATGTGGTTTGAGGACTATACCAACTTTATGAAAGAGGGAGGCTGAGAATATCATATAGCGGTCACTTTAAAAACAGGTAACTTTTCAGAGACTTTTCCATTCTGGCTGTCTAGAAAGCCTAATATACATGTCAGCAGCCTGGGTTTCTAATTATTTATGCACAAGGTACAATGTATTTACTTCTCCCCGCTATGAAATCTGCAGGTAAAATGGTTTTCCCTACGAATTACAGGAAATAAAAATAGGCTGCCTATGCCTTATGGAAAAGAGCATGCAGACCCTCAACCTATTGCTTAGTGTCAGCATATGTTTTTCATGTACTGCGTGATTGTACATGTACAAGGCACCTTGGTAATTGGAGCATCAAATGCTTAAAACACTTGATATTCCTACTGGAGACCCAAGAATGATGTTGATCTCTGTTGATAGTATTCTATTATTGGACTGTCTGCAGCTAACTAGATGACAGCACACAGATTCTTGCCATTGGTTAGTCTTGGACCAATCAAGACTCCAGTATCATGGACTCTCCTCTATGATTGGCTGTCACATGTTTGATTGACACATTAGTGTAATATTTAGCTGACATCATATGTTGCTGTTAGCCTCTGTTTTAGGTATTCTCCTGCAGTGATTGGTGGATACTTGTTGGATCCATCCAGACACGTGATCACAGCATCCATGTTGGGATGTGCAAAGAAGGCGATGGACCGACGGGCAGTTTTCCTCTCTTCTTCTGTTTCTGGCAGGAGGACTCGATGGCTCTGTAGACAACAGGATACAAGTTACAGGTTACAAGATACAGGTTATAAGATACAGGTTACAAGATACAGGTTACAAGATACAGGTTACAAGATACAGGTTACAAGATACAGGTTACAAGATACAGGTTATAAGTTACAGGATACAAGTTACAGGTTACAAGTCCATACTTATTTGCAGAGGAATATGGAATACTACAATGTATTCAAAAGAAGAAGTTCTGCAAATTATTAAATTACCAACCACTGGGAATTTGTTTCTTCAAACCTTTGTTTATTATGTTAACTTCGGCTTGACACTTACATGGTATGCAATACTTTAGCATGCCTCATATTGTATATTTAAAAAAATTTGAATTATAACGTGTGTTTTATAGTGTGTTTCATATCACCCGAGGCACCAGCTGAACTGCAGGTATGACCACCCGATGGCCAAAAACTTTAACTTTGACTAAAGTTAGATCCACAACTTGGACAAGGGTGATGTAGAATACACCGTGTAATATTTCATTTATGTCATATCCACCTGAAAAGACATGTTTCAAAACGAAATGCGCCAGAAGTTGAGAAAATTTGGTATCCTCAAACAAAAAATAGAAACAACATTGATCCCAATGTCAGAATCCGGCATTCAAATATTTTTTACAGCAGCCCACTTGGTGTACTCAAACTGCACTTGGAATATTCAATGGAAGCTGGTGTAATTTATATCAGTAACGTTGGAACTTATGTGATAACCCAAGTTATCACCCGGTTTGGAACACCTGTATTGTTATCGCTACCCTGGTATTACATAATGTTTAATACCGTAGACTTTAGCTTGTCTGCTGTCCAACGTTGCATGAGGTCTCCAACATTCACCACCACAGTGTTGGGGATGGGGTGGGCAGGGACATACTTTCCTTCACAGTTTTGCACCTGGAAATTCCAACAAAGTTGAAACAATAGAAGGTAAAGACAGCGGCATAATCTATATACTGTATGGTGTATTGAAGGGATGCTTTGATATAGGTAATGAATTGTTTTTTGGTAGACTTACTTTTCAATTCCTCCAACATGTTCTAAATCCAAGGACACTATGAAAGGATCATGCTAATTCTAAGAAATACTGATCTCAGAGGACTGAATAGATACTAAAAATTTGATACTATTTTATGTTACCGTAGGATCTGCTTGGAGATCATGAAAATTAAGGCTACTGTCGCCTACTAGGGTGCTTACTGTAAATGCACTTAAGTTCGCGGGGATTTGATTTCGCGGTAACGAGAAAAATGACTTTTCGCGGTGGTTTTTATTTCGCGGTAACATCATAGACTGCAGTCTAATACCATAATAGAAAAATGTTCGCGGTGGTTTTAAGTTCGCGGTGAAGTGGTCGCCGCAAAAACCGCGAACATTAATCCACCGCGAACATTTCTGCATTTACAGTACTTTATTCCACATACCTCTAGCCCAGCTATGTTGTCCTGAAACAGTAGAGTGATGGAGCCATAGTCTGTGTGCTCCCCACATCTAATCTGTCTATCTTTGACGTGTTCAGGCACGGGCGGGTATCGTAAGGTTCGCATCAGGCTCCCGTTGGGTCCTGTACCCATCATACTGTGCATAGACAACAGGCTTGGCATATTCTGTACAAAAACATGTTGTGAAACAAACATTTGATACAATTTCCCTCTCAACTTGTTTATAGGCATTGTCCCTCTTTATGCAAATAGCTGTACTTCAGTATATAGTAGTAGATTTATCCCTCAAGCTACCAACATCTTACTCACTGCAGTCATCCCTCAGAAAAACATCTGGAGCCGCCTAGTTAAAATACCTGTACTTCGGTTGGATCAAAGAAGACTAATTCATGCAATTACCAAGAAGCGAGAGGAAGTCAAAAGTCCTAGAATAGATTAAACGCATATCTATTATATAGATGTGTATGATTGTTTCCATTGTTACATATTATGATCCTTACCATGTGACCTGTACTTAGCCCAGTGGGGCAAAAATGTGCAATAAAAGTCTTCGTTCATTAAAGTACTAGCAATTCTCCCTAGCAGAAGAAGGGGGTACTGCAGCCTGTTTTCTAAGAGTTAAATGTTGGTCACATTCACAGAATACAAACTCAATGGCCATTCTGGTTTAAGTGTCTGTACGATTATATCTCTGCCTATATAATAATAAAATAAACTGAATGATAAAACTTTAATGCAAATTCATTGTCTACCATATCTTGATAGCTGATATGGAAAACACAGCATATTCTAAAGATATTGAATATAAAGACTAAAAGCATGTTACATGTTGAAGGATAAAAGTTCAGGTAGAGATGAAGAAAGTTCAGGTAGATATGAAGAATGTACATTTTACAAATAAAACCATGTTCCCTATTTGTTTTCTTTTGTATCCAATCACAGTGGTCGAAATACTTTCTTCCAGTGTTCTGCAATATTGCAGAACGTCAAAATTTTGATTTTTGTTCTGCAGTTTGGAAATAGTTTCTGCAAACACAAAAGCCTCCAGACATCCTTCTCAACCTGATAATGCCTTGCATTTAAATTATATCTAGTTTTGCAATTCATAGCACAGTAATTCTTTATTCTCCCACTGTATTTTTAATGTCAGTCTTGAAGTTCAAAGATGATCATCGGATCTTCAAAGAAGTTATCATTCCCTAATACAACTATAGGTCTTTTATCCACCTTGCCATTACACTATGGGCTACTACAGCTTATAGTATACCAATCAATTCATAATAAATGTTAGTCAGCTTTCATTACACCAACATGCAATGGTTAGTTGGGGCTTGGTAAAGAAGACAAACATACACTTAAGACAGACCTTAATGTTGAGTCCCCTGGCCATCAGCTCTATAATCCTGAGACTGAGCTGACGACATTTGTCATACAGCTGCAGGGCCGCCGGCTCGAACTCTGGCACCTCCTGACTCGGCCACAGCTGCAAACAACATAGACGTTAAGTCATGCCTTCAAGTACCAGAGTTTACCAACTTATAGGATTGATGTGTTAAAAATTTTGAATTTTCTACTGTAGAGTGGGATTTGTTATGAAGTAAAGTCATGCCTTCAAGTACCAGAGTTTACCAACTTATAGGATTGATGTGTTAAAAATTTTGAATTTTCCATTGTAGAGTGGGATTTGTTATGAAGTAAAGTCATGCCTTCAAGTACCAGAGTTTACCAACTTATATAGGATTGATGTGTTAAAAATTTTGAATTTTCCATTGTAGAGTGGGATTTGTTATGAAGTAAAGTCATGCCTTCAAGTACCAGAGTTTACCAACTTATAGGATTGATGTGTTAAAAATTTTGAATTTTCCATTGTAGAGTGGGAATTTGTTATGAAGTAAAGTCATGCCTTCAAGTACCAGAGTTTACCAACTTATAGGATTGATGTGCTAAAAATTTTGAATTTTCTATTGTAGAGTGGGATTTGTTATATTTCTATCACCCCCATGAAACTCCTTTTCCGCCGTACCCTAAAAATCTCGCCGTACCCGCTGAAAAATCTCGCCGTACCCGCTAGGCTCCGCCGTACCCACTAAAAAATATCGCTGTACCCTAAAAATATCGCCGTACCCGTCCCTATCCGCCGTACAAAACAGCCGACACCGCTCGGCCACAGGGCATACTCACACGAAAGTCGCATCTAAAAACCCTTCACGGCAACGACACACGGTCTCATATAGCCTATGCTCTGGGAAACATTCCTGGTCACCTCTCTGCCCAGTGGCGTTGTACAAATCGCGCCCAATATTGAGAACACTGTGGGAAAACTGTGGTGAGAAGCGGTCTGTAGGGCCGGAGGAACCCGGAAGTGAGCTTCGCATCAGCATCATGAGCACGCTTCGAAAGGAACGAAGTCAGTAGACAAGTAAGTAACGTTACTTATTTCACAATTTCGTTCATTGTATTGTACTGATATGGCGTGTCCCTTTTATTCCTGCCCTCTTTAATAGTTCACTCTCCGGCTAGGGAGTTCCTGCAACGTTTGATGTGTCAATTCCTATTGCAGGGATTAAATTTAACGTATAAGTTATAACCCATTTTAAGTGTGGAAGTGGAGGTTGATGATTATGACAATGAATCTGTATAAGGAGAAGTGTATGAGACAATGTAGCAACCCATTATATTCATTTTTGTTGATTTTTCCAAGTCCTCATTATAGTAAGAGTTAAAGTCATTTAACCTTTGGAAGCAAATGGTGCAGTAAAGCAGTGATTATATAAAATGATTTATTTACAGATATCTTATTACTTGGCATCTTATACAATGTAACCTTATTGCTGCTTATGTTTCACTCTCAGGGCTCCTCCATCAAAGTTTAGCTCCACAGAGTCAGAGGAATATGAGTGGGATGATATAGACATCTGCATGAGGTAACATTACTTATAACAAGTTATCTGTCCAGCTGGACTTAATACACATCATATGTTGTCAGAATATGATACAGAATCATTGTTTCATCTGCACAATGACATCTAATGTAGTGTTGCAGCAAAAGCAATAACGCTGAAAAGTTGAGATAAAGCAATACTTTGTATGGTACTGTGGTTATGATATGTTTCAGTTCTGGTTCCTGCTGAATGAGTTTAGTTGAGTAGTTACTGCTAAACCAGTTTTCTTTAAATCCAATGCATTCATTCTTGCTATATTTCAGTATCTGTAATTCTCCTGCAGATTTAAACCTAGTAGGACTTTATATTGTAAGAATGGAAAGGAAATCTAGGATCTGGTAATGGAAACAAGTAGTCTGTGCATATTAAAAACATTCTTGTCTGAAATATGTCTAAGTACCATACACTCATTAGCAACTCTTCTATGATGAGGTTAAAGTTGGACTCAGTTGCTAGTATGATTTTACTACAGGGCACCTGTGTGTTGTAGATATCTAAATGATGACTTCTTATGCTTTATGATAATGATAGAGACCATTTTATTTCTATTTTTATTTAGATCTTCTGGAGAATTTCTGGAGAAGATGATGAAGGGGCAGGATGTCCTCAACAACACAACAGAATGGGAAGCCAGATGTCACTCAATATGGTGTTTTTTGGTGCTAATAGCGAAGAAGCAGGCTATTAATTATCTTAGTATGCATACATAGACTGTTGATTTGTACAAAAGGTGCAACCGAATATGTAGTACACGTATATGCAGATCTAAAAATATAAGTAAGTAATTAAGAAATGTAACGTTAGATAAATTTTCTCTAATGTTCTCAATACAAATGTATTGTACAATACAATTGTACAGAAGCAAATGAATAAAGAAAGCTCATCTGTAAATTTTGCACTTAGAACTGTTCTGGCCTTCTGTATGCTGTGAGGGATCTTCACCTGTATTCACTGGTGGTGGTGGATCTTCACATGCCTTCACTGGTGTTGGGGGATCTTCATATGTTACTGAATATTTACTGGTGTTGGGGGGTCTTCATATGTTACTGAATATTTACTGGTGTTGGGGGGTCTTCATATGTTACTGAATATTTACTGGTGTTGGGGGATCTTCACCTGTGTTCACTGGTGGTGGTGGATCTTCACCTGTGTTCACTGGTGTTGGGGGATCCGATATGTTACTGAATATTTGCTGGTGTTGGGGGATCTTCATTACTGAATATTAACTGGTGTTGGGGGATCTTCACCTGTGTTCACTGGTGGTGGTGGATCTTCACATGTCTTCACTGGTGTTGGGGGATCTTCATATTTATCACTGGTGTTGGGGGATCTTCACCTTTGTTCAATAGTGTTGGGGATCTTCACATGTGTTCACTGGTGGTGGGAGAGTCATATGTATTTACTGGTGGTGGGGATCTCTATCTGCACTCATTTGTGGTGGTGACTCAGGTGTGAGGGTGACTGAACTGATAATGGAATATCTGCGATTGTGTACAAATTGCATGTTTGTGCTACTTTCCAAGCAGAGGTTAGGTGCCGGCTGGCTTTTTTTTTTTTTTTTTTTTTAACATCAAACTTATCACCACAGACGATTGTCACTTCCGGGTTACGCGGGATCTCTGCTTCTCTACAGACCGCTTCTCACCACAGTTTTCCGAAGTGCTCTCAATATTGGGCGCGATTTGTACAACGCCACTGGGCAGAGAGGTGGCCAGGAATGTTTCCCAGAGCATGAGGCTATGTGAGACCGTGCATCATTGCCGTGAAGGGCTTTTAGATGCGACTTTCGTGTGAGTATGCCCTGTGGCCGAGCGGTGTCGGCTGTTCTGTACGGCGGATAGGGACGGGTACGGCGAGATTTTTAGGGTACGGCGATGTTTTTTAGCGGGTACAGCGGAGCCTAGCGGGTACGGCGAGATTTTTCAGCGGGTACGGCGAGATTTTTAGGGTACGGCGGAAAAGGAGTTTCATGGGGGTGCTATGGCCAAGGAGAGTATTACGATACATATGGTCATAAAAGGGTTCACTAAAATAAAAGCATAAAGCTAGTATTAATATGATAACTATTGAGTTATGTCAAAAGGAAATACCTTTTCTGTGGCATGTGGAGGCCTCACATTAAAAGCTTCTTTTAGGTCCCCAGGCCTTTCCATGGTCACCCTGTAGTGTATAGAAACAAACAAAAGCTTTTAAAATTCACTTGCAGCATTGAATTTTTTTCTGCAAGTTTTTACAGAAACAACACAAAGTAGAAGTCAGGTCAATATGCATTATGGTTGAAGTTCTTACCCATTCTACAATTGCATTAGAAATTGATGGTCAATGATTGTAGCCAACAAAACATACCCAGTCTCATCTTAAGTGGTCATATGTCATAATGTGCCATCCTATTCAAGGGACATCCCATTTTCACCTGAGTGAAGCAAGGAGGTCAAAACCTCCTTGAGAGAAGTGAAGAGATTTGTGTAAAGTGCCTTTCCCTGGGGTACAATGTTGATGCAAATCAGGGAACTCTAACCCAGGACCTCTGGGCTTTGAACCAAGCATCCTACCGTTACGTGATGCCACATTCTTTTTTTTATATCCTTACATAGTTAAACATTGCCAGATAATTAACCCAAGTCATAATGATACAAAAGACTACTCTCCAGACAGAGGTTAGGCTCCGGCTGTTTTTTTATGGTTTTTAGGCAGCGAGATATCAACAAAATGGTACAAAATAGAAAGAACGATAAAAACGCCAACAAAAACATAAAAAAACAGCCCAAGCATAACCTCTGCTTTGAGAGTACAAGCAAAGACAGCACAAAGCATAATCTCCAGATACCGTTCTCTCTCCAAGCACACCCATCCATGGCTCTTGTCTGGGGGTCGGGAGAACTTCGTCTTCACTTCTTCCGGTAAGGCAAAGAACTTGTCTGCTATCTCAAAAGTCCTGGAGACCTGCAAAGCAATGTGACAGTAGAAAATGGTTACTTAGCAAGACTGGAAAATTTTGTTTCATGTTTAAAAATTTTTTCCCTGTACTTTGAATACTACAATTGTCTTTCCCTGCTAAATTCAACCCTCATTTGCATCATTGATAAAAAATACTAATAATTCCATAGATTCCACAATGATACATGTAATTTCCTACTTGTGGCATTTATCATTCAATTAAAGGTGAATATCACCACATTATGTAAATAGAGATGTCATTTGCATAATTACTGAAGAAACGTTATAACAGCTTCCTGTCAAAGGATTGCAACATAATTATCTGTATCTTGGGTGGAGGAGACATTCAATGGACTTATGGCATATGCTAATTGTGACCTCATTTACATATCTGATGAGATACAGTAGAAGCTGCTTAATTGCACACCCCATTTGCCAGTGGATGTAGTGGACTTATCCGAATTGTACAACAAAACAATTAAGCTGGACCGCACCACCACAGGATTTTAGGATTTTGTGCAATTAAATGAAGTGTGCAATTATCCATTGTGCAATTAACTGGCTTCTACTGTACAATCAAACAACATATTTCGAGAAAACGTTAAATATTTCACACAGGTATGATGATGATCTCTGAAACATGTCCTCACCAGAGCTGCGGGTATCCCGTGGTTACACAGGTAAACAAACCCCACAGTGGAGAAAGCCTGGACCAGCTGTGTAGCCAGCGGCTGCAGCTCATCCTCATCCACAGCTCCCTTCAGTAGGCTGTAGGAGGAGAAGTCTAGGATGGGGATGTGGCTGGTTCTGTGGTCCTCTAGATCAGCATCCCAATTGATGGGGATGGGCCCATGTTCCTGCGTGTCCATCCTGGAACAAATTAGGTAAGTCATTGCCACGTACATGTGAAGCACCTTCACAGTTCCGAGTATGCATATACTGAGCGACAGATTTTGTATTAATCATTGGCCCACAAATGCCGTGGAAAATGATTCACAATGTTCATCTCTGAATGTCCCCGATTCGATGCTGAAAGAAACACACTATTCGAAAGAGTGTCTGAAATCATACCAAACTTTTCATTGCTAAAAAAAAACACAAAAGACACACTTCCTGTTAAGATCACTGAATCAATCTATCATGATAGAAAATGTGGGATATTTCATTGTTAACTGTTTTCAAAGAAGTCAAACCCCGCTATAGTAGTGCTATATTCAGTATATACATACAATCAGTTAAGCTTCATATGATTATTTACCTATTTTTAATCACTTCATGTATTTGATTTTGTTCATCTGGAATTGAGCCCCATAGGCATGAATTTGCATTAAAACCTTATCAGTAATTCTTGGTAATATGTCAAAGATGATCATCGGAATCACAAAACTAATAGAGGACACATAGGAAAACAGTAACAGTTAAACCAAGGACGTTATATCAGCGTCCTTGGTTAAACTTACTTCCCTAAGCCTTAGTCAACTATAAAAACGCACCCGTCAAAGCTAAATGCATTTTTGGGCTCGGGGTGTCTGATATCACTCTTACTTATGTATAGATAAGCAGGGCTCGAAATTCATTTTAGAGATTACTTAAATAATTGGGTGCACCAAATTAATAACTTAATAAACTTAGTTACAAACAAGCTATCAAAAGCTTAAACAAGTACCATGACAGACAATTTTATTATCTTATTATCTTTCTAATACTTAGATGTCAAGAATATGATGTATACTAGTATACTTTGATATCTTTACATACATAAACCTAAGAAAATATTTGGATGCACCCTGTGCATCCACAGAAAATAATTGTGTACACAGCTCCAATTTTGGGTTCACATGCAGACAGTATTTCGAGCCCCGGCCACTCTGTAAGTTATATTCACGTTAGCGTGAGCCCAGTCAATATTCTGAACACTTGTGCAATAGAGTCTGTGCAGGACAAAAATCAACAGGCTCAAAGAAAACGACAAAGAAACGCACAAACCGATATCTCTGCACGACGAGTCCAGGTTCACGTAAAGTTCGAGCAGCTGACTACGGGTCAAAGGTCGAATAGGCACCCGATGACGCAGTCATTGTATAGATATTGGGTGACGTCTGCTGAACATATGACGTGTGTCACGTCGGTTTTTCATACGTGAAAGGTCTGTAAATTACCAACCTGAAAGTCCCCGTATACATAAGCTTAGGCAACTCCACAGAATAAAGTAAATGCAGAGATGTTCGCGATGGTTTTATATTCGCGGTTTTCGCGGTGGCCACTTTACCGCGAACTTAAAACCACCGCGAACGTTTCCCATTATACATGTAGCATGATACTACAGGCTATATGGCGCTACCGCGAACTTAAACCACCGCGAAATCTTCATTTTCCCGCTACCGCGAAAGTAAATCCCCGTATCTCCGAACTTTTAACTAGAGTTCCACGACCCCATACCTTCGCCAAATGATCCTAGCCTTTACAACTGCTGTGTTAATTGTGTTTCAATAATTACGCAAAAAGATTCTCATTTGCATGAATTATATAACTTGATCATCTCCTCCACCAAACAACAGACGTACACATCTATATGTTAAGAAAGAAGGCTTTTATCGCATTGTCTGATGATTAATGCAAATGAGGACCTCATTTGCATAATTAATGTTTAACGATGTTCACCTGTCCATAACTTCCAAATGCTACAAGTAAGAAGTTCCCATCATTTACCACAATGACATTATAGCATTTTCTCATTAATTATGCAAATTAGGTCTTTATTTTGCATAATATATATCTATCAATATTCTTCTCTTCTTAGTTACAAATGTCACATGTAGCAATGGTCCTATAATAGAACTTAGCGTGTATGCATGATTTCCTAACTAATTATGCAAATTAGATACAAATTTGCATAATTAATAAGTTATTATGTGAAGCATCACTAAAGCTATCTACATACCAAAAATCATAACAATCCGTCAACCCCTTCTTGAGTTATTCCCTTTCAAAGTCTGACACTAAACCTGCCCTGCAGTTCCAAAACAAACCGCTAGGGGGCCCAAACCTTTACCACTTACTCTTGGCATCAACAGCTGTCTACCACTAAAAAATCATAGCCGCAGCATGTTCAGAACTTGAGATATCAAACCAGGAAGTTCCGCTGCAGTACCTTCCCAGGCCGCTAGGGGGCCCAAAATCTAATCGTTTTTAGGTCTCATCAAGACCTGCGCAAACACTAGATATCAATACAATCCAGCCAGGCGTTATGCTGGTCTTCTACACACACACACACACACACACACACACAAACGCTACCCAAACTAGAGCTCCACGACCCCATACCTTCGCCAAATGATCCTAGCCTTTGCAACTGCTGTCTTAATTGTGTGTTTCCTTAATTATGCAAATAAGGTTCTCATTTGCATAAATTATATTACTTGATCATCTCCTCCACCAAACAACAGAGGTACACATCTATGTTAAGAAAGAAGGCTTTTATCGCATTTCCTAATAATTTATGCAAATGAGGACCCATTTGCATAATTAATGTTCAACGATGTTCACCTGTCCATAACTTCCCATAAGAAGTTTCCATCATTTACCACAATGACATTATAGCATTTTCTCATTAATTATGCAAATTAGGTCCTTATTTTGCATAATATATATCTATCAATATTCTTCTCCTTCTTAGTTACAAATGTCACATGTTGCAATGGTCCTATGATAGAACTTAGCGTATATACATGATTTTCTAATTAATTATGCAAATTAGATACCAAATTGCATAATTAATGCGTAATTATGTGAAGCATCACTAAAGCTATCTACATACCAAAAATCATAACAATCTGTCAGCCCCTTCATGAGTTATTCGCTTTCAAAGTCTGGCACTAAACCTGCCCTGCAGTTCCAAAACAAGCCGCTAGGGGACCAAAACCTATACCACTAACTCTTGGCATCAAGAGCCGTCTACAATTAAAAAATCAAAGCCGCAGCATGTTCAGAACTCGAGATATCAAACCAGGAAGTTCCGCTGCAGTACCTTCCCAGGCCGCTAGGTGGCCTCAAATCTAATCGTTTCCAGGTCTCATCAATACCTACACACACACCGAATATCAATACAATCCAGCCAGGCGTTCTCGAGTTATGGTGGTCTTCTACACACACACACACACACACACACACACACACACACAAACGCTACCCAAAATATAACCTTCTTGGCGGAGGTAAATATAACCTTCTTGGCGAAGGTAATTACAGAGTACGTTTTTCTTTGTGGAGTTTCCTCAGCTATGTATATATCATAAGGCCATGTCAGTGATTTGAATATATGAATGACATCCGCGCGCGCATCAATTTTCGGCCATTTCCAAAAATAAAAATGAAAGTTTTCAACCACACTATAAATCGCAGAAAGCAGCTTCAAAATAACCAAATATATGCAATGTGGATTGCAAAATCAAATATTAGAAAATGTCATGGAAAATTCGGTCGAAGATGCTGTGAAATAACAATAATGGGGAATTTATCGTTTGTATTCTGTGTGTTCGGTCTTAAAATGATCAACCTTCCTCAGACCACTCATAATGAAGGCAACTTTATTTTTGGTCAAACTTTATTTCGCACCACTTTTTTTGGGTTCTCAGCGGATGTCATCAATATAATAATAATAATAATAATAATAATAATAATAATAATAGCCTTTATTGCACATTCATGCCCTATAGGGCTAAGTACAGGCATATAGATACAAAAGGTAGTAGTGCACTACACATGGTTTAAGTTAACATGGCATACTTGCTTTTTGCACAACGAAGATAACTTTTCCTCCCAACATTTTTTTTAATCATTGATGAAAATTGCTGAATGCAACTTTGGCAAGGAAATCGTGCTGCTATATACAAGAAAAATACA
>NC_049990.1:20629094-20631298 GCF_000003815.2 Branchiostoma floridae | reverse complement strand
TAGGGGGACATCAGGTGCCATGGGTTGAGCAGCCCAAAGTTTGGGGTTTATATTGTATAGATACTTGAGGTTTAATGACCAAGTGACACCCATGGTCACGAAGGCCTCTCGTAGGCTTCATTATCTTAGGCTCCTTACAAAACAGGGCACTAGTGTTGTGGATTTGGTCCAGGTTACCTGGTGTACGTCACACTTATCAGACCTGTGCTCGAATATGGGCACGTACTACTAGTAGGGTGTAGTAAGGAGCAGGAGAGACAAATTTAAAGAGTACAACGGAGAGTGCTTCGTATCGTCTCACTGGGGGAAGACGAGAGTTGCCTCCTCTGCCGACGCTGAAAGAACGGCGAGAGGCTGCGGCAGTGAAGTCGTATGGATGCTTTATGCATATGTAACTAGACGAATATTTTTCGAAGTAAACGGACTTGAATTTATGATGAGTTCGTTGCTTAATGATTCTTTGGGAAAAATTCCGATGACACAACTTAACATGCGAAATATTTAGATATTGATATGTAATTTGATACATGTATAATGATCTCATCTCATTATTCCTTGTCATCTTTTTGTTTTACAGATGACCGGAAGTAAAGCTGGCTACAGCGACACCAACCGGTCCGGACTTCCGAAGTTCGACTTTTTCAATGCGTCAACTTATCATATTATATCTATGTACGATAGTTTTGTACTTGCCATTCTATACTATATAGCTATGTAGCCATCGCAAATATGTATCAATGTAAATTTTCGCCGTCTAGGTGAATAAATCCTATCTTGCTCTACTATTTACCTGCATGTATGCAGGTATGGTTTTGATGCTGGTGGAAACTTTTCGGTAGCCTGGGATGTAGGGCGCTGTATCTCGTGAACGGATGGTGCGAGCACGACGATTTTTGGTACGTGGGTTGGGGGTGGTAGCCTGACACTCAGGTGTGATTTTGGGCCTCCTGGCGCTTGACCTTGACATTGAAGGTGGCATTTTTGGTGTTTTGGGGGCACTTTTGGCGCTGTGTGTCCGGAACAATACGCGCGATTGCGACGATTTTTGGTGCATGGGTGGGGGGTTGTTGCCTGTTGCCTAGGATTGACTTTGGGCCTTGTCGCGTTTGAACTTGACCCGGCAGGTCGAATTTTGTGTCCGGGAGGGGTATTTCCGGAGTTATATCTTCTGAACGGCTGGTGCTGGCGCGATGATATTTGGCACATGTGTCGGCGGTGGCTGAATAATGCTCAATTTTGATTTTGGCGCCCTTGGTGCTTGAACTTGACATTTTAGGTTACCTTTTGTGCGGGCACGGGGCGTGCGCTGTATCTCCGGAACGCAAGGTGCCATTGTGTTGCCATTTGGTACGTGAGTTGTTTGTGGTGTCCTGGTGGTCAGGTTTGATTTTGGGCCTCCTAGTGCTTGAACTTGATACTGTATAGGTTGACCCTGTTTTAGTGTGGTTGGGGCATCCTCCCAATATCTGCTTGGTTTTAAAAACAGATTATGGTTGGGTGTAGAACCATCATCTGGCCTGGGCCACCTTCAATGTATCAGGTTACTTAGTGGCACTGACAGTTTGCCAGATGAGGGGAGTGTGCCAGATTATATATCTGTTGGTCAGGTATAATTGGAGTTTGCTTATTACTCTTTGTGGTGTTTCTAGAGCTGTATAGTACTGAGTTTTAAGTTCCGGTACAAGTTCCTTTACCCTGTTGGCAATCATGGTTGAACTTGAACTTAAACAGAAGAAGATGCAATTTTCTAATGTGGAGGAGAACTGTATAGAGTGTGGGCATAAGAGAAAGGTATGTGTATGATTTGTCCTGTGTTTCTTTTTGTTTCTTTGGTAATGCCATTTCCATACTGTATACAGGTAATTTGTTGTTTTGGGCTAGTCATATTCGCTTGGTTTTTGGGCCTGCTTAATCTATGGTACAGGCAGGGTTAAGTGGTGGAGGCTTAGCTTTGTTCTGTTTTAAATTCAGTATCGTTGGTTGCATTTTGTCGCGGCAAATATATGATGAAATTCCCCTTCTAAGCAACTGCTCATTGGTTTGTGGGGATGTTTGCTGGGTGTTTGCTTTGACTACAACAGCTTCTGAACTTTTCAAAGCTTCCATTGCCAGCAGCTTGCCATCTATAAATGGGATTGACAAGGACATTTTTCATAGTAAATTATGCTGTTAAATTTGGCTTAGATACTACAGGAGATTTAGGT
>NC_049990.1:20602703-20628590 GCF_000003815.2 Branchiostoma floridae | reverse complement strand
ACTGTTGCTGCTGCATGGGGGCTATGACTATTCATGTTGTCTAATGTCTATGGAACTACAGATAAAAGTATCATTGGTCAAATTATGCGAGTAACATTCCGATGTCAAGTGAATAACACCCCAGAAATAAATCTTTAATGAATATCATTGGAAGAACACAAACCAAGGAGACTTAGCAGCTGCATTAGGTCAGTACATTGAAATAGGAAGATATTAGTATATCATGTGACAGAGTAACTACATGTGCATGGGCCATCTGAGACAAAAAAAGGTAGCGTCTCAACAACTTCAAAGTACTGTGGTTGGTTACATACTTAAGAAATCCAAAATAAGTAATGTTCATCCCTGTCCAAACTTACAAATTCAGAAAATGGAATTTCAGAGTCAGACTTTTGCATGGTGCACAACCAACACAGTAAAAAGCTCATTTTTCCAACCACGTACCACAGACAAAAAGGCAAAAATACACAATAGGTCTACAGAAACCCAATACATTTCATGCAGGCCTGAGGTCTACGAACTCTTGTTTGTTTAGTTTTACACTGACCCAGAAACATGCCACTGACCGTTCTAGACTTACAGTAGACAGCCTAATATATAAGATGTATGTCCAAAACTAGGACGCAAATTTGTCCTTTGTGCGTTCAAACAAAAAGATCACATTCGTCACAACTTTTACTGACAGAATTTTGTGGCACACCCTTACGTAGCGCCGAAGGCGCTACCTGTCGCGCCGGAGGCGCGACCACCCTAGGGGTCCGGGGGCATGCTCCCCCGGGAAAATTTGAAATCTAGACCCTCTAAAACGGCATTTCATGCGTTTTGACGGGCAGATTTTGCTGCTAAGTTTGATGGCAATTCTGTTAGAAAGACACATGGTTTTAGCGAGGGCGATGCCCCCAAAATATTCTCACGATTTCGAGTGCCGAAGGTGCGAGCTGTTGCAAGGTTGGTCTTTGGAAATTTGGAAATCTGCACCCTCTGAAACGACATTTTCTGTATTTTGAGGGACAAGTTTTGCTTGCAGACTATGCTAAATCTTATGCCATTTTTGTCAAAGAAAACGATCTTTGAGGGCGATGACCTAAGCTACCACGCACAAATTTTCACCATGTCGTTGTGAGCGCCGGAGGCGTAAGTCATCGCTAGGGAGGTCCGGAGAAAATTTTAAAATCTTGACCGTCTGAAACGTCATTTCCTGAATTTCAGTGGCACATTCTGCTTGTAAACTAAGCTAAGTATGATAGTACAATTTCTATTGGTTTAAAAGATTTTTCAGAGCAACGCTCCCGCAACATATTGTCCTGCGCCGAAGACGCAGTCGTCACAAGGGAGGTCTGGCGAAATTTTGAAATCGGGACTCTCTGAAACGCCATTTCTTGCATTTTCAGGGGTAAACTATGCTGTTAGACTAGCTTGATTTTATGAAATTTCCATCATCAAAAAAATACACAAGGTTTCAGCTTGATTTTTTTGGGGGGCGACGCCCCCCCCCCCCCCAACATATTTTCCGGGGGGCAGCCGCCCCCCCTGCCCCCCCGGTGCCGCCGCCACTGAATTACAATGACAATGAAAGTTACTCTTTATTTTTGAATCATGATATTTATGCCTTTTGCGTTAGCTTGTTGTTTATTTACCGTTGGTATGACACGTAAACAAACCACCAGTAATCAACTTGTATCGATTGATTTCAAGGCGAGGCAAAGGCCCGCGGCCCCACCTTAACACGTAGCATACCTGGTGACCTCTGACCTCTGATGACGTAACACCAAGTGGCAAAGGTGTTGCGTCATCAGAGGGCAGAGGTCACCAGGTATGACTACCTGTGTTAAGGAGGGGCCGCGGGCCTTTGCAAGCAAATTTTTCTCGAGCGAAAATCCGTAAGACTTTCGAATAAAGAAGCGAACCGTGTATCCTTCGTATAAAACTCTCACAACATGTCTTTCCGACTATTCCTTTTCGGTACGATTTAACTGTAAATGCTGTAATATGATACTTCTGACTCACGACACACGTACAGGTAGTACACAGTTCCTGTTCCGAGAAAAATTTGAGTCATTGAAACCACCCAGTTCAACGGCTCTTCTGAGAAGCCCGGACGCACACCGACATTTTATTCAGTGACTCTGCTACGTTCACACTCCTTACATACTATGTTTCGACTCTCCACAAATCTTGAAATCTGTGAATCGTGACTTGAAGACTTCCCCAAAAGGTACCCTAACACCTGAGTACGTGACGTAACTAAGGAGGAAGTGGGATCGTAAGAAAATGGCGGCTGCGTGGGTTCTTCTGATCGCGCTTGTCTTCTGTAGTACGACAATTGACGACGTTCTCACAACTGCCGACGATAGTTCAGGGTTTTCATTGCAAGGTAAGACTTTGTCAAGTTTACTTGTACAATCATATAACATCAACACTTTCAAGTATCGATATGTATTTGTGATTTCAGATCTTTTCTTGCCGCTAAAAGCACAAGTAGTACTACAATCCCGACAAGTGTTCTAAAATTAGATTCCACCGTTGGTCGAGATTATAATTACTTCCGTGAGTTTTTATAGTTACAGCTATTATATAAGGGACTACCACTACTCTACACAGACTCTTAGACAAGTTTCTTATACTTTAGTTCTGAACTCTTACAGTCTATAACACGCCTGACCTAACAGTCTTGAGTAGGAAGTAAATTGAGTGATATTAAGTTGCGTATACACCTTCTGCGACACATCATTAAAACGACGGTGTGGTCAAGCAATATCTGTTGCAGTGTTGAATCTGCTTGCGAGAAACACTTGAATCCTAACTGAGAAAATGTCTTTTTTTAATACACTTACAAACAATTTATAACATATACAAACACCATAGGATACCATGATACATGTATATACATTAATGATTGACTATATAAGTAGTGAGTGGGCGGAGATTTTTTACCCTCTGACCGCACGCCTGGCAAGAATGACCCGGTAAGGCTAACCTGGGCCCATTCGGACTGTTTGTGGAAACGAAAAATAGAAATCATTTATATGTAAAAATATCTGTCACAGTAGAGATGTCGATCCAGTAGAATCGTCGAGTCTCCTAGGAGAGACCCCGATCGGAGTTGGCCCTAGGACCAGATCCGATTCAAACTCAAATGATACTAAGATATAGGAAACAGCAATACTAGATAGCGATCGGGGTCTCTCCTAGGGCCAACTCCGATCCAAACTCATATGATACTAAGATATGGGAAACCGACTGCGATCGGGGTCTCTCCTAGTAGAATCACCGATTCTCCTAGGAGAGATCCCGATCGCAGTCTGTTTCCCATATCTTAGTATCATATGAGTTTGGATCGGAGTTGGCCCTAGGAGAGACCCCGATCGCAATCTATACTAGTAGAATAGTCGATTCTCCTAGGAGAGACCCCGATCGGAGCTGGCCCTAGGACCAGCTCCGATCGCAATCTCTCCTAGGAGAATCGACGATTCTACTGGATCGACATCTCTACTGTGACATATATACAAATAATGCCCACGACTATTCTCTTTACGTCTTGTGTAGTTTGGTGTCATTTATATCATACTTCTCGTTCCCGAAAGCTGTCCGGCTGGGCCCCGGATTGGGAATGTGACGTGAACCAAAATCGATATCGTTTATCGTTGTCAGGACCACCCGACAAGCCTATCAACGTGAGATTCGAGTCCGTCAATTTTAACCACACGCTACGATGGGATCTAGCGCCAAACCACGACAACTCGACTATGTTTACAGTACAGTACATCGGGTAAGTTGATTTTCAATATCTATAAACTCAACACGAAAAGTTTAGAAAACTTGATTTCTGTCAGTATATCTCCGTGAAGACATTGGCAACTGCACTGCATTATATGTCATTGGAAAACTTGTTTATTTTCTATTCAACATTATCCTGCTTATGTTATGACTGAACTCTCTTGGCAACTTGTGTGAGTCGTGAGAAAAATGCCTTTTCGTGTCACACGAAGCAGAAAAACGGGTAGTTGTGGACTTGTAGCTGTACAATTACAATCAAAGCTGAGCACAAGAAAGACTACAGGTTCCTCAAAACAACATTGGACCTTTTGTTAGTAACGTTAACCAAGTAGAATATAAAACACTGAGACCTTGACAAAAGCCGCCGCTTGGCGCAAAGAAGGAAGTATGGTCTTAGATTCTACACGCCAGGGATCTGATGTAATGTTTACTGTAGCATTGTTAATGTTCTGGGGTAGTACCTCTGTGAGAGAAAAATTGACGGTTGGCCTAAGCAAGTGTGTACGAATACGTTGTACCAGTGGGCGGTTGCTGAGGAACCAAAAAGGCAAAATACAATTTGTACAGTTTCTGGTATTGACTTTGGCACACACAAAAGAACTTTCTACAGTGACTTCACAATGCCAACAGTACGTTTTAGGACAGTACTGAAAACAACACGCGTACGGGTGCGAGTGGTAGCCTGAATACTTTGTCTTTGAATGTGTTATTTTGGTCAGTCCTTTCAGATCAATTGTCGAACAAGTTACTTACATATCGACAACGACAACAAAGTGTGTAGTTGGAATTAAAATTCGCTCTAAGGTGACAAACAGTCGACAGAGAAGTTAAGATTCTATCGATTAGTGAAATAATGTCATAGCACCCCTTTATCCCATTATTTTACTAGTAAAAGAAGTTAAGATTGTATCTTTTAGGGAAATATTATGATAGCACCTTTTTATCCCATTATTTTACTAGTAAGAGAAGTTCAGATTGTATCTATTAGTGAAATAATGTGATAGCACCCCTCTATCACATTATTTTATGAGAAAGAAAGAAAGATTAGTCTATTAGTGAAAGAATATGATAGCACCCCTCTATCTCGTTATTTCACTAATAACTAAGAGTATAAAGATAGTTAATAGTGAAAATGATTTATTACTGTGATATCATTGTGTCAACCATTATCGCGTGTGAACTTGTTAACACGGTTTTCGACAGAAACACTTTTTTGAACTAAAATAATGTGATAAATATGCAGTGCTCAGTCGACATCAATTCGAATTCTGTTTTAACACCCCTTGTTGAGAAGACACTTTTGTCAGTCTTATATCTGTGTTAGTATAGCCCTTTTATCTAAAGCATGTTGACTATCTCTAGAGGGAACACAATTTCTTGTGTTTTTAACAGGCAAATAAACGTCATGATATCATCCATGAAATTAACTTGCTGTGGCCTGAATAAAAATAAACTTTTCTACCTGTAATCTTTTATACCTCTAACGGTACTGCACACAAGTAGCAACTTATTTTAACAGTGACATACACAAAGTACAAAGTACATACAGCAGGTAAAGGTTGTACTGCCAGGTACCCATTTTTACACCTGGTTGAAGTCAGGAAGGTCGTGTTTAGTGCCTTTCCCGAGGACGCAATGTCCGGGGCACGGCGAGTACGAACTCAGGACCTCTAGGTCTCGAGCCCAACACTCTACCAGTTACGCCACAATTCTGAATTCTGTGTCAACTGAAATCAAGCTACCACACTACCGTCACTTTATGCACTTCGAAAATACCGGACTAAAAACAACTTCACACTAGCGTTTGTACTGCTCACACAATGCGTACACCAGCGTGTGCTGTGCTTACATACTTCATACACACGTTTTAGTCTCCGGCCTGGTCAAATAGTAGTAGGGGAATTTGGCCAAGTTAGGAAAAAAAAAAGTCTAGTTCGATTTAATTGGCCTAGGAGTGAACTTTTCGGCCACGGGAGTAATCTCCAAGCAGATCCTACGGTGCCATAAGATAGTATCAAAGCTGGCCAGGGACTATAGCCGGCTAAGGGAGTCAAACGGGAGTTTGATACTATACATAACGCACCGTGGATCTGGTTCGAGATTACACGGGAGCTGGATACACTGCAAAAGACTGACTGAAAACAAGAGTAACGTATTTGTCCCTATTTGGCCAAATTCTTCTCTTTCTTAGTACAGTTGACATGTCTGCCCAGAGACTACACACCCGTCGCTATGAGCTTTCGTACTCTAAAGCTAGTTTGTTGTGATTGAATCTTTAGAGCGGGACATCGGGAATCATCCCCGTCCCCGGAAGCCTGGAGACTACACACCCGTCGCTATGGGCTTTCGTACTCTAACGCTAGTTTTGTTGTGATTGAATCTTCAGTGCGGGACATCGGGAATCATTCCCGTCCCCGGAAGCCTGGAGACTACACACCCGTCGCTATGGGCTTTCGTACTCTAACGCTAGTTTTGTCGTGATTGAATCTTTAGAGCGGGACATCGGGAATCATTCCCGTCCCCGGAAGACTGGCAGGAGAAGGCGAAGTGTATCAACATCACGGCGGTGTGCTGCGTGCTTCTCTCCGAGCTGGGGACAGACGGGAACTGGTGGGCACGTGTACGGGCTCTCAACTCTTACGGTACCAGCGACTGGGCAGAGACTACAGTCTTCGAACCGTTTGAAGATAGTAAGTCTAGATAGTAAGTCTAGATAGATAGACGTAAGTGATCATTGATTGATTGATTTAATAGGAACAGCTTTGCATAATGCTTGGCTCAGATTTGAATATCACTTTTACGTTAGTTAACGTTTGTTCTGCTTCCCCCTTTCCACTAGACGGTGATCGCACTGCGCTCTCACTGCGACCTAAATAGGAGTATGTGTATCCTTCGCTTTCACACTGGGTATATCATACAAAACGTAAAAGTGTGACTGAGAACAAAAGAGAACACAGAAAGTGTAAAAGCATTCCTTTCTTTTCTATAGAATTCGTTGAGCGATCTGTCAAATTCTATGTCGCAGAGAGAGTGCGTCGAGAGCGCTGTCGCAGTGGAAAGGGGATATAAAGTATGTGTATTGAGCTACATCAAAGATCGGGGTGCGCTATATGTTTCGGTGAAACGTTTTGTGAACATCCCTACTTAAGAATAGACTGATGTTCTTAGACTTCTAAGGTTCAGTTATTAAGACCACAGTACACTGAGTCCGCTGGTGCATGATGTATTTTGTTGAGTCAGAGTGAAAGACACAAATTTCGGATTTTTTTTGCCGACGCGTCAGAAGATAAAAGTCAATGTAGTGCAGTTTTAGGATCGAGTTTGAAATAATTTGAATATTTTTTTCCTTTGTCTTACTAGGAGTCATTTTGGCTACTGTCCAAGGGCGTGTGCCACTTGCACAAAATGTTAACATGTATATTGCTTCGTGCATGGATAGATATCACTATTCTTTGCGTACTTTACAAATGTTTATGTTTTTCCTGTAGAGAAAAAAAACATATTGTTTTGGATGGTGTGGTCTTTTCATTTCTTCTATTTTTGTCAGTAGCCAATCAGAGCTGAGATTGGATGTTATCTATGCAATGTAAATATGAACAATTTTCAAAATTTCTATCTTTTTACTCGCACACAATGCTAGTACTAAAGGTGAGCCGAATAGTAAAGTTTTGTGCGCAGGTATCTTGACAAAAAAAGGTTACAGGGAAAACATTTTGCATTTGCTCGAAAATGTTGCCTTCCTGATTAACTGTGTATTAACCAAGCTTTTTAAACATATAGTAAGGTTCTTTAGGCACAACCAAGGAGTAGTTACTTCCAACGTTTCGATGTCTATCAGCCACCATCATCAGTGTAGAATGACTGGAAACTACTTCTTGCTGCTACTTATAGCCAATGTAGGTGGCGCTGCAGCAGCAAGAATACCGTCCCAAACGTGGCTCAGCCTGTATCCCCCCTCGTCTCTGTAGCAGCAATAAGTAGTTCCAGCCATTCTACCCTGATGATGGTGTCTGACAGACATCGAAATGTTGGAAATAAGTACTTCCTGGTTGTGCCTAAAGAACCTTACTATATGAATAATTGCCAACTTGATGAAGTTATTTACGGATGATTTTTTAACGTTCCAGCAAAACTAGGTGCCCCAGATTTGGACATCCTTCAAGCTAAGACAGACCGACTGACTCTCCGCATCCGGGCACCGAAAACCCCTTTCTATAACAGCGACAACGGGCGACGCATGCGCATGTCACGCATCTTCAGCAGGATCGAGTGGACGATAACGTATGGAGAAGTCGGGTCAAGTCTTGATGTAAGTACCACTCTTTTTTAAAGAAAAAAAATCGATATCTGTTGTCTTAACATTGCTCAAGAAGTGACCATACCTGATAAATTCTATAACAAGCCTTCGTAGACCTCATACCTTCGTCACTTGTGCTTGTCCCATTAACTATGAGAATGATGGCCTGATTTAAATAATGCTAGACTTGAAATGCTAATTTCTTCTACTAAAGCTAATGGCACAACCCGCCGTACGTGCGAAAACGTGAGCAATCTTTTGGGATCCGTAAGTGATAAGTACCGCCTCAGTACGAACTCGTAGGGAATCCGACGGATTTTGGAGCACACAAACACGCCGTAGAACTTTACGTTCAGGCAAGGAGGTTTTTTTTAACCTCCTTGGTGGAGGCAAAACTTTGTGTGCCATCGGGCTGCGGATTCGCCCACCGTACATGCCAGTACGGGCGACACGCCTGCCCCGTACAGCCTGAACGTTTTCAGAAAAACGGGGCGGATGTGGCCTCCCCCAAAAACGCACGTACGGCGGGCTTGCCATTAGCTTTAGTAGAAGAAATTACTTTGGAATCTCAACTCCTTAGCCCACCATTCTCCATCGTGAGATTCTAATCAGTATGATGTATGTGTATTTTTCTTTAAAATTACAGATGTTTTAAGCAGTACACTGTCCATTTGTAGAAAGATTTTTCCTCCAAGAATTATGCAAATTTCACTAACATTTGCATAATTTATGTCAGTCTATTTCTGTTTCTCTTTTTGTGAAAAAAGAAAACAAAACATTTTCTGACGTTTAATTTTCTTCAACGTGTACAGCTGGAGAAAGAAACCACAGAGAAAGACATTGTGCTGAATAACCTTTACCCGGGGAAGCACTACTGTATCAGCGTGAGGGGCCGGTACATAGAGAAGATAGGAGACACAGGGCGGATATGCGCTGATACACAGGAGGACGGTAAAACACGTTTTTGTATACTAAAAGTACCGTGGCCGATAGCAACAATGTGCAACACCTATTTTTCTGCTCAACAAACCATTTTTTTCTGCTCAACACACTGACTTTCTTGCGCTGCACACTTACTTTGGGACCGCGTAGCGTAGCGGCAATGTGTTCGGCTCGTGACTGTACTGAGAGGTCGCGGGTTTGAATCCGGCTGCCGTGTTACCGATCTTGTGCCCTTGGGAAAGGCACTCTACACGACTTTCTTCACTTTACTCAGGTAAAAATGAGTACCTAGATATAGCTTCGGCTAGGGCCGTCCCTCGGATAGGACGTTAAATGGAGGTCCCGTGTCTGGGGAGAGCCATACCCCAGGCACGTTAAAAAACCCGCCACACGTGCGATGGTGCGGTGTGAGTGGTTCAAAACCTACAGTACCTTGGCCGCACCTGGGGCAATTGCTGTCGTATTGAGGTCACCTGAGTGGCGCTGAATGGCAGCTCGCTCCAGACACTTGCGATTTAGCCCCGCCAAATTGAAGCTTTCAACCTCCTTGGTACATTTATGGCTTTCTGACGTGTTTTCTGCATGCGATGCCAAAGACGAAACCCTTCTCTGTCTCCCCAGTTCCCTCCGCCGGTGCCCGGTTCCTGGCCTTCAGAGTGGATGACTGTACCAGGTACCCTTTGAGGAACATCCAACTCACCTGGCAGGTACGGATTGATAGAAGACCCTATAATCAATGAATATTACACTGTCATCTCCTTTTGGCATGCATCCTTCATGCTACTAGTTTTAGACCTTCATGAAATAAAAGTCTGACCCAGAATAACTTGAGTTTAAGTAAGGCTTAGGTCACATTTCCAAAGCGGGGCCAGGCCGGAAAGCTTTCGGGAGCGAAAAGAATGATATAAAAGACATCAAAATACACAAAAATGACAAAATAAGATTCATGAGAATGATCTGTGTATATTTCTAGGTATACAGTTTAATTTTTCGTTTCTTAAAACATCCCGGCCGGGCGCCTCTTTGGAAATGTGACCTAAGCCTAAACAGGAGAAGAAGAAAATCTCTTAGGCTTACGTCACATTTCCACAAAGGGGCCCGGCCGGGCAGTTTTAGGGAACGAAACGTAAAATATTAAATGACAGCAAAAAACACAGAACGGACCAAAAAATAATTAAACAGCATGTCTTGTTACATATCTATTGGCATAAACTTTTTCGTTCCCGCAAACAGCCCGGCCGGGCCCCGGGTAGAAAATGTGACGTAGGCCCTAGTCGGAAATTTTCTTGTTATCGTTTTGCAGCCTCCAGCGGAAGAAAATTGGAATGGGGAACTCCAGACGTACAAAATCAGGTACAGGGAGGTTGGGACTTTCAGCACAGAGATGACACATTCGTTGGTTCCGGTGGAAGTTACCGACTTCATCATTCGGGACCTGTCCGCATCCAAAGCGTACATTGTTGACGTGGCTGCGTGCACTTCCGCCGGATGTAGTGATCCACCCGCTCAACACAACATGCTGAGGGTTCCATCGCTCCAAATAGCAGGTATTAAAAGGACTTATTATTAATGAGAAATGACGGGATATTTTTGACATGTTTAATTTGTTGAAGGTTAACATCACTCTAGTTTTTAGCGTGCTTTCTTTCCTTCTTTGGTCTTTCTTTCTTTGTTTCTTTCTTCCTTTCTTTCTCTCTGTGTCTGTTTCTTTCTCTCCCTCCCCCTCTCTCTCTCTCTATATATATATATTAAACGTTAGATGAATGGCCTATAGATTTAGATTTTAGAGTGAAATGTGCTGTTTTCTTCCGTCTTAACCCCAGATGCATCGCCCGATGCTCCAAACGTAAGCGCCGCGGCATTGTCACCAACGTCCATGCAAGTCAACTGGAGTCCGCTAGAGGACGCCTGTGTACAGGGGTACATGGTGCAGTACGACCCTGATGTGGAGCCCGTTAGTGTGGACACCGTCAACGCCGTGAACCTGACAGGACTGGTGCCGGGGAAGGAGTACCATGTCTGCGTGAAGGCACGACTACCCTCCGCTGACGTGCGTGGGTTTGGAGAGTGTGCCAGAAGTGCGGGAGTCTATGCACGGACAGAGGCTTCAGAAGCTGGTAAGGCAACATCTTAAAAGGGCATTCCAGAAGGCAATGTTATCTTCCGAAAGATATTACTAGTAATTGTAGGGAGTGACAAATGCATACTACTTTACTTTAAGTACCCATTAGCCCACGCGCATCAAAAAGCACTCAGTCTTGTACAAACTACCTAAGTACCTTCTGATTAAATAAATCAATCTCAGCCTCTAGCTGAATACAATCTGCTTGACAACGCATGACTTAAAGTTAGGTTAGGTTAGGTTAGGTTACAAAAACAATTCAGGGGCGCTAAGAAAAACACGTCTTGTCATGTGTTCTTTGATATCTTGTGAACAATTGACCTTCTTGGTGTGCTTAGCGCCCCTCATTTATGCCGAAAATATTCAAGATAAAGGAAGGTCTACACGCATAGGGAATGCATGCGTAGGGCCTGCATACTTTTAGTGAGTGTCATATTGTTTTACAAACACACCTTGCGTATTTAATTATTCACCTCAAGTGGAATTCTACCAAAGTTCGGCTGATTATATATTTATTGATACATTATCTATTGGAAAATAACACAATACTTATTTCCTCACAGATTCTCACATCTTGGTCCGGACGGTTCTGCCAATCCTTGCCGTGGCGTGCCTGTTGGTACTTGTCTGTTTCCTGGTTCTGTGGATGCGTGGCAGCCCCTTCCTCAGTATCAGCAAAATCAACATTGTACTTCCTCCTGTCCTGGTAGGTGGCGCTGTTCTAGTAACCTGGCTACCAGACCCCAACCCAATCTCAAAAGTATCTACCCAACACAATAGGTATCTTTAGTATCGGGCTGGGTTCTGGCAGCCAGGCTACTTTTCTAGGAGAAGTAAAATATCATTATACGTGGTAACATTTCTTTTATAGATTGCTCTTGGCTGTCATGAGACTAGGATGGTTTAAGGCTACTAAATGTTGTATAATTTTTTATGTATATGCATACACACAAATGCACACTCATATAGAGACACATAGGCGCAGACACAGACAGATAAACACACGCACACATGCACACACGTACACACAGATGCTCAGACACAGATACGCACACGCACACACACTCATGGACATACATACACGTACGAACACTACTAGTAACTTGTGAAATGACTTGTATCAATTGTAACAATTGGAGGCCTTACAAGCCAGTCTCATATAAAATTGGCTCACATATCTATCAACGCCTTCTCATTTTCAGGTTGAAATCAAAGAGACCAAAGACAGATCTGCTTTTGAGCCGATCTCTTCTTCATCAAGCAAAGAGAGCATGGACGATCTCGACACCATTCGTACCAGACTCATTCGCCAAAAGAGCAAATTGGTCAAATCTCTTCAAAATCTTCCCGACAACTTATCCCTTGACGACGGCGCCTTTACGAGCGAGAAGAAGAGATTGCTGAGCTGGAAGTCAGACAAGGATCTTGTAGTTAAAGTCGTGATATCGCAGCAGAAGAGCGAAGACGAAGATGAGCCGTCATCTCCGACCAGCACGGATTCCGGAAACGTTTCCGGTCCGTCCTCTCTGATAACGGATTCCGGTGCCGACGAATCGTCCAACTTTCCGGTCACAACGGATTCTCCGGTGTCACCTAAGAAGAAAAATTTCCTCGAGTCATTTCTACGAGCGTCCACAGATAGTCCACTCCCTTCCAAAGAGGCTGAAGAGAACTGGCCGGAGACTGCACACACGACGTCCTCGGCCGAAATTGACCCTTATGTACACGCAACCGACGGTGCGTTGGAAGAAGATGTGGACGAAGATTTCCAGGTGGGAGGATGCAAAAATCAGTCCAACCCGTATGTTCTAGCGGAGAATCTTCCTCTACTGGCACCAACATTCAACCAAGGATTTACGTCTAACGCAAAGCCACAAACCACTGTCGCACCGTCCCCCAACCTCTCTACGCAAAGGGGTGTACCCGGCTTGCCAACCCCGAGCGCATTTCTTCCAAGGCCGGGCGAAACCTCACCCCCTACCCAATCCATGTCGTCAGGAAGCTCCATAGATCCTTATGTGGTGTCTGCAGCCCCTTTGCGTTCACTACCAGTCCCTCGTTCTGCCCAAAACTCTCCGGACTCTCCTTCAAGCTCTTCAACCAGCAGTATAGATCCGTACGTACAAGCCGCAGGAGGCCCGAGAGGATGGCAGAACCCACTAGCTTCTTCCTCCTCGATGTCGTCTGGGAGTGACGTCGATCCGTACCTCCGAGCGAGCAGTACTCCATCGGGTACCAGTCTGACACCAAGCGCCGCCCAGCGTCCACCTGCAAGACTGCATCTTCCACCCGGACCATCGCGAACACGACCGCCTCCAGGTAACAACTTGAACTCCTCATCGATGTCGTCTGAGAGTGACGTCGATCCGTACCTCCGAGTGAGCAGTACTCCATCGGGTACCGGTCTGAGACCAAGCGCCGCCCAGCGTCCACCTGCAGGACTGCATCTTCCACCCGGACCATCGCGAACACGACCGCCTCCAAGTAACAACTTAAACTCCTCCTCGATGTCGTCTGAGAGTGACGTCGATCCCTACGTCCAGGCAAGTAGCAGACAGGCTACTCCATCGGGTAACAGTCAGAGACCAAGCGCCGCCCAGCGTCCACCTGCAGGACTGCATCTTCCACCCGGTCCATCCCAACCGTCTCCATCTAACAACTTGAACTCCTCTTCGGACACGAAATGAAGATTACCAAAACCCTTGGGTGGCAAGGTAGATGATCATGTTGCCGTGTATATAGCAGGGGAGTACAAAGTAGAAGAAAAAGTGGAAAATATGTGAATACCTCTGAGGTGTATGTATTACCTAGAAGGAGCTTGTTGTTAGTTAGTTTATGATATCACAAGATAGGTATTTTAAAGGCCACAAGAATACTGAAGAATATGCGTGTACAACTGTTATGCACACGTTCTTAATTTTGATTTGACTATGCACTTCACGAGTTTGAAGTACATTTTGTACTGCCACATTACATTAGATAATTGTACATCAGACAGCCACAAAAGTTTCTATGTCTTAATTAAAAAAGGGTTTCAAGCTGCCCTAAAACATAAAATTAATTTTGATTTGACTATGCACTTCACAAGTTTGAAGTACATTTTGTACTGCCACATTACGTTAGATAATTGTACATCAGACAGCCACAAAAGTTTCTACGTCTTAAAAAAGGGTTTCATGCAAGCTGCCCTAAAACATAAAAGTGTTCAGAACACATGTTCATTTTGTATATACATGTAGGTACTATTAGAATAGATGATATCTTCTTACATTAAAATTTTATCGAACTAGTTATGTATACGTGTAGATATCTCAACTAGCCAACTATTTCAACCAAACTAGCTCTGTGAAAGATATGTGGAAATTATGAGGTGTTAGTTTCTGTACGTAGTGCATAATGAGTCTTTATGGAGTACAGTATACCTATGTATATGTGTAAAGCACATCACATTTATGAATCTATATGTAACGTTAGGTTCTGATTGGTTTTTGATGTCTTTTTGAAGGCGTCTTTGTCAGCCTTTCTATTTTTTTTTCCTTTAGATTTTTTTTCAGATGTCAGACGTCAAAGAGAAAAATTGAAACGCCTTCAAATGTCAAAAACAATCCGGAGACTAACCTCTGCTTGGAGATTATAGCATTGTTGTAGAAGATAGATGCATCTTTTTCACCTAGCCTGTGCTTACACGATCTCTGGGGTTAATGACCCCCCTCCCGGGGCAATTGTAGGGCCGGCCGCTAGGGGCGCGATTTTAGCCAGGCTACCGTTTTACCGCCATCTACGTTCAATCTGCTATATATAACGTTATGTATAACGTTGTGAGGGTCAAAGTAGCCACGTGTATGATGCTATTAAAATTTTCTTTGGGAACATAATATCTGCGTCATAACTTCTTGAACAAAAGGGAAGAAAATTAACTCCCCGTCCCGTGCATAACTCTCCTCGGCAATGTAGAAGGGTAATTCAACACCCTCACAGCGCCACCAAATGAAGTACATTTCAAGATTCCCTTTGCTATAATGATGATAATCACCATTGTAGCAAAATCTTACCCAGTAAATAGTAAACTTGCGCCTTGTTTTAGCCCCGATAACTGTAGAAAATACTAGCTAACTAGGGTACAGTAACGTTGTATTGAACGCAAACGAGGGCGCGCTCACACAACTTACGATTTTCTAAATGTAATTGAGACAAACACAAAACAAACAAGATACAAAATTAAAATGACAGCTGTGAATTTCATTTACAAATGTAGTTTTATTTGTGGATTGATTAAGACCACAATCTAAACCTATGGCTTCTTCGCGGCGCTTGGTACGAGCGTGTTAGAAGGCTATATCTGGAACAGAAAGTCTTCTCGAAGACAATGTACCTGGATCACAACGCCTCTTAGCGGCGAGAGGTAGCTCCTGCACTAGACTAGTAACTAGGGGTGGGTACTGGTACAAAACCGGTTTTTCTTAATGGACCGGTCCGGAAAAAACGACCTGAAAAAATTCGGTGAACCGGATGTTGGACTAGCCTGTGTTTACACAAGCTCTCGCCGGCTGGGCTTAATGGAGGTGGTAATCGTAGGGCCGGCCGCTAGGGGCGCGATTTTAGTCAGGCTAGATGTTGGACCTATTGGAAAATGAACAGATTATATGATCAGGCATTCACACGTTTAGAGGCTTACCGGTTGGAGAAAATAACAAGAGCGTAGTAGAGTAGAGTCTATAGTCATTTCTACCAAGTTTTACAGTCAATCGTACAGAAATCGTACAGAGGCATTTAGCGTTGTAGGATTTTAAAAGGCCAGTGGGAGTCGATGCTCACAAAACAGATTTTTTTTTTGTAGCGAAATGGACCATTGTTTTGAGTACTGTCCATTCACAAGTTCTCGCATACTAAATCAGGTCCGGACCTGGACCTGATCCTCTGGACCTGAACCGGACCTGGACCTGAATTTTCTGTACCGGTGTGACAGCGTTCTCGCCCCCCCCGTGATCTCGCCCCCCCGGGGGCGAAATCACTAGCGATCTCGCCCCCCCGGGGCGAAATCACTAGCGATCTCGCCCTCCCCGGCTAGTGATCTCGCCCCCCTGCCTCGCCCCCCTTTAGCGATTTCGCCCCCCCCCCCCCAAAAAAACGGGTTTACATGACATTTTAGAAGTTGATTGGTATAAATCACAAAATGTAGTTTCATAATGATATAAGTACACGAGTTTGATACATAACTCCATTCATAGTATCAATATTAACGTAATTACATGGTAATAAGATAGTTGAACGTGTTTCAGACAAGGAGGGTTTGGTCCCTTGTATTCCCATTATTGCATATACCTGAGTCTTGACATAAGATGTATTTCATTGTATTCACCTGTCCTCAAGCAACCTTTATATCTCCAATATGAGGTCTCTACAATGAAGTGACCACAAAAGAACTATGTAATGTCTTTATTAATTATGCAAATATTAGGTATTAATTAGAATAACGCACATTTTGGTATATGCACCTGGCCAAGGGATATCTTCACCTCCAACATGACTGTCTTTTCTAGTATTTACGAACTGATGCATTTACCCGTGTTTCTTAAGACAAGTACTTTACCAGTGTTTGTGTAGCATTTAGCAACAGCTATATCAACTTGCGCGTAGATAGTGTTTATAATGAGAAACTATTATTCACGTGTGTTTTTGTTAGTGCTTTGGAAATGTTTCCAGCACAAGAAAGAAAACACTGCGACAAATTGAAAACATATAGCTGACGTATTCCGTACCATAGACGGTGTTGATTTATACGTTCCCAGTAGCACTGTTTTATGCCACCTCAGCTGCAAAAATTGTCTTTTTTCATTTCAATGTCATGTTTGCACCGAACAATATAATATCGACTTTCGAGGTATGACATCTTACAGTACGGTAATAAGGTGCCATATAGGTACCAGGTAACACACCATATACGTTACTCCCCAGGTGCAGTATAGTACCAGGTAGCGCACCTGCAATATGTAGTAGCCAGCTGCTCTGGGGGGGGGGGGGGCGAAAACGCTAAAGGGGGGCGAAAACGCTAGTGATCTCGCCCCCCGGGGGGGGCGAGATCGCCGGGGGGGCGAGATCGCTGTCACACCGGTACCCACCCCTACTACCCTTTGGTAGTAGTAATCTCCAAGCAGATATAGGGTCAGTATTTTAGATATTTCCTTTTGCGGTGTTTATAACTTTTTTTTACATCTTTTCAATAAGATTATAAATGATAAAAGATAACAAGGAAACCAAATATACGTTGTATAAGTTATACTGCCCTCTCCTTCATTTTTTAAGAACTAAGCTTATAACCCCCACTCCGGGTCAAAGGTTAAGTGTATTGTATACTATAGTAGATAACGTTATGACGCAGGCAACGTCATAGTTTGATAAGTACGTGCGAACATCTGCGGTTACCTGTCTAACCCTTATACTAGAACGGACACTTAGGAGCATGACATTGTTTGTTTACGTCACGGTAAACAGTAACTACATGTACCTCAAGTCGTAACACCGGGTCGACCAGTTATCACTGGGTAAAACCGGACTGAACTGGTTTGATCCACTCCGAGGATGGCCGGATCGTAAAAGCATGATGTGGTTTTCTTCAGGACATCCGTAGATTCTAAAACCTCCTAATTTGGACCGTAGCCACTTTCCAGTTGCGAGCAAGTACCATAAGCGTCAATGGTTATGACGAAGGCTTATGACAAGAAATATGTCAAAGGCTTCGAACCCTCGCGATCTCAAGGTCCAAAAGACACAGACTTTCACCTGGTACCCTGTCATCTTATCGATTTTTTTAAAGAATTGGCCTCGAGATGGATTGAACAAGGCCGGCCAAGTAGTCCCCATATACATGTACTATGATACCACACGTAGGATACCGTCTATGACAAGAAATATGACAAAGGCTTCGAACCCTCGACTTCAAGGTCCAAACGTCACAAACTTCCACCTTGTACCCTGTCACCTTATCGATTTTTTCAACAATTGGCCTAGAGATAGATTGAACTAGGCCAAGTAGTCGTCATAGACTACATGTAATACCACACGTAGGACACCGTCTATGACAAGGAATATGACAAAGGCTTCGAACCCTCGCGATCTCAATGTCCAAAGACACAGACTTTCACCTCGTACCCTGTCACCTTATCGATTTTTTTCAAGAATTGGCCTCGGGATGGATTGAACAAGGCCGGCCAAGTAGTACCATAGACTACATGTAATACCACACGTAGGGTACCGTCTATGACAAGGAATATGACAAAGGCTTCAAACCCTCGACTTCAAGGTCCAACAGTCACAAACTTTCACCACGTACCCTGTCACCTTATCGATTTTTTCAAGAATTGGCCTCGAGCTAGATTGAACAAAATCAAACAATCCTCCTAGACTACGCGTAATACAACACGTAGGTTACCGTCATTTCCTGACTCATCACCGCAGAAGAGTACAATATAAAATCACCACTCGCCAGTGAGTGGGCACTCCACAAGAGAGCCCTTAGAAGACACAGAATCGCTGCACGTTAGACAGTAAAAGTGAGTTTGCTTTACTAGCTTAATCTTATTTCCTTGTCATCCATTATTATTATTACCTTCGTCAAGAAAGCTATGTTTTGGGTACCGTTTGTATGTATGTATGTATGTATGTAGAAGACCAGCATAACTCAAGAACGCCAGGATGGATTGTAATTGTATTGATATTCAGTATGTGGGTAGGTCTTGATGAGACCTGGAAACGATTAGATTTTGTTAAGTAGATGGAAGGTAGTTTGACATTGCAATATTTTGAAAATTTTGACATTTGAACTCCACGTCGTTGACCTGAAATTTCTAAATACCCAGTTTTGTACAACAACGAATTTAGGTTACCCCACGAATTAAGGTGAACAAGGTTATATGTCTATTATATAGTGGTGCGTACCTAAATTCATATTCAGGTTCAGGTCGATTCAGGTCCAGCAGTTCAGGTTCGGGTCCGGACTTTAATTCCGGACCTGAACCCATCATTGCATATTATGTGCACTAGAAAGTTTTCTATTTTGAGGGGGAGGGGGGATGGTGCATATAAAATTGCATGTTAGCATGAATTGAAATGCAATGTGAAAAATACATGCAAATTAGATATAGCCAGTGTAAACACAAAATGTTTTTTGTCTTTTTCCAGTGAAAATGTCACTTTCTATGGAAGGTTTTAGATGCTTTAGAACAAAAAAAGGGAATATAATTGACAGGTAGCTTTTTGCAAGTCCGGACTTGGCTCCGGACATTTAGGTTTTTTTTTTTGGACTTGGACCTAAACATTTTTAGGTCCAATTCCAAGTCCGGGCTTTAGGTACGCACCACTATGTCTATATAACCTTTTTGGGTCAAGCTAACCGGTACCCGGCACCCTTGTTACATAATATTTGTGTTGTGTAATCGGAAGTGCCCCCCCCCCCATGTTTAGAATAGACTACTCTATGCCGTATAATAGGTAGTCAGGTGGGAAAGAATATCAGTTACACCTGAGACGACGGCTTAGAAGGGTCGACACCCATGTAACAAGAATTGATCCAAGATCGGGTGCTGCTGTGATCTTCGTATATTGTAGTGCGGTTTGTCCTCCTTTATTACATATCTTATAGTAGTAGAAGTAGTAGTAGTAGTAGTAGTAGTAGTAGTAGTAGTAGTAGTAGTAGTAGTAGTAGTAGTAGTAGTGGTAGTAGTGGTAGGTAGTAGTAGCAGTAGGTGGATTGAAAGCTAATCATGTTTATGTTTTAGGCCTGCTGGTTGTTTCTTTATGTATATATTTTGCTCGATATGCCATAAGGAAGACATGAAACTACAACACTCTTGTAGTTCCAAACAAAATATCGATGTGCTCAAGTTGACGTATTACGTGATGACCAAAATGGGTTGTAACATGCGATCACGTATTGGGTGGACGGTTTTGACGACCGAGCGGACGCATTCAAAGCTACGTGCACCCGATCGGACGCATTGCTACGCCTGGGCGGACATATCACCCGCCCAGAGTCACGGGAAAATCACAAGTGGGGCGGAAACAAAGGACCACAAAGGTGACGCGTTGTTGCGTCATATAACTTTATATAAGTTATATGACGCAACAGTGCGTCACCTTTGTTTCTGCATCCTTCTTACCTGGGGTTACGGATGATAGAATTCGGTAGCCTCTACCAGGCTCCGCGGATCGGTGGTCTAATTGTAGAAATTGGACAAAAAGATGAAATAACCCCCCTAGTTGGCCGACTCCCCTAGCGTACTACTGTCAGTGCTGACTCTTTCTGTCCATTTCTACTATTAGACCACCGATCCACGGAGCCTGGTAGAGGCTACGAATTCGATCGGCAAACTGAGGGGTAGAATTGGTCAGAAGATCCATTCCAAGGGAGTGTTAATATTGCAAATTCAACCCTACGGTGGACAAACTCCCCTGGAGAATTTTCTTAGTATGACCAACGTTGTTAGTCTGGTAAAGGACACTATATACTAGTATATAATTTAAGTTCCTCGCCTGGTAGAGACTAGGCGGAAGTAGGTCGTCCACGTAAACAGCGTAGTGTCCTTTTAAGTAGGTCAGCGCGTGACAGTGAGGTGACTTCGTCTATAGCCTATCGGGTTACAGTATACCTCATTCGATCATCTGAAGACAAAGATAAAAGCTGACGTCACATTTCAAAACCGGGTCCCGGTCGAGCTGTTTGTGGAAACGAAAAATAGAAATGTATTACGTAAAAAAAACTACTACTGTATTCTCTTTACGTCCTGCGTAGTTTGGTGTCTTTTATATCATATATTTCGTTCCCGAAAGCTGCCCGGTCGGGCCCCAGTTTAGAAATGTGACGAAGGCCAAAGAGAGCGCAGTGTCATGGATCATGACATTCTATGTATCATGTAAACTAGTATCAACTATCGGCGACTAAAATTATATTGGTCGGGTCTATCCGGTCGGGAACAACTTATTGTGGTGACCAGGTTGAAGCACTACCACTCCAGGTATATTACTAGTGCTAGTAGTATCCAGATTATGCATATGCCTTCCTAGTTTGTATGTCCTGTATTTTATATGTTGTTACTCAAATGTTATTGTACTGTACGTTGTTGATGTTATTTTAATGTGAGAGAGAGCAAGTTGTAAAGGTCCTTCGGACTTGTTTGCCCTCCCCATCACATTGTGATAAACAAACAAACAAATCGCTACACCTGGACATTTCTTAAGCCCATATTGATGAGGCAAACGACAGAAATCGCTGTCACCTAGCCTGATTATTTTTAAATCTCGCTTATAGCAGCCCGCCAAACATCCGCCGGCCCTCCGCGGGGAGGTGCCAGTTACAGCCCTGGACAGCGGAGTTTGTGTTACACAGACTAGCTGTCACCCACAGCACCCAACCGTACATCTGCTTGGAAAAAAAGATCGGTTGCCCAAATCTGAAAAGTCCGGGTCCAGCTCGACTGAGGGCACAACCCGCCGTACGTGCAATTTGTCCGTACATTTTTTGGAGGCCACGTCCGCCACGTATTTCTGAAAACGTTCAGGCTGTACAGGGCAGGCGCGACGGCCGTACTGGCACGTACGGGGGGCGAATCCGCAACATAAGACAAACCAAGCCTGTTAAAGAATGGGCTATTTAATCCTGTGTTGTTGTTGTTTTGCTGGATTTTTCTCTTTTTTTTCGCCATCGCGCATTAGTCTTGGTGTCTCCAGGGGACGCCATCCATAGAATTAACCAGCGTGGCCTTGTAACGTTATATAAATCTTATATAAAGTGTTCAGAACAAATGATACGAAATCCTGCTGGTCAAAATGAAGTCGCTAGGAGCCCTAACTCTAAAGTACAGATCTGTCCAAGCCCTATTACCCCAAATAAAGTCTGGCAACAACCCTATATAATGATATATTTTGTACCACAGCAAATAAACAAACAAACAAACAAATATATATAAACGGACCAGAAAATATTACCAAAACGCTTCTGAAAATACAATACAATACAATAGTACAAATTCCTTTCATTCGTGGGACAATGTCTCCTCCGATATCAACCAATAGTTTTTTTTTCCTTGTGATTGGACCAATAGATGCCAGCAAACCTGACCTACGTCATCACTGGTGGGTGTGGCTTCCTGGGGTCACATCTAGTGCGCATGCTCTTGGAGAGGGATGAACACATCCGGGAACTTCGGGTGGTGGATAAAACCGTCAACGAATGTGTGACTCCTTGTGGTAAGGATTCTTAGCTTCGTACATGAGCTGAAAAAAATGTTAGAATTATCATAGCATTCTTAACATTATCATCATTATTCTAACTGTTGCTATCATTATTATCATCATCATTATCATTATTAATGATATCATCGTCTTTCAGATGGGACATAAAACGGGGGTCCCGTGTTCGAGGAGGTGCCTGGAGCACGTAAATCAGCCTCATTACAAAACATTGGGTAACGCTAGTTCACCTTTATCCGCGGGGTAACCTATATTCGTAGGTTTAAAAAACAGGCGTGTTACGTGATAGCGACGGGCAGTGGTTTTAAACTAAAACATTGTAAAAATATCGCCGTTTGAAACCGCCGTCCGCCGACTTGATTTCCCTAAATGCCCTGTTTTAGGAACAACGGATATAGGTTACCCTGTGGATAAAGGTGAATCGGTGTTACCTACTGGCTGCAAATAATACACCAGATGTATTACAATGATAAATGATATTGATATAAATAACTGTTAATAACAAAAACAGTAGGCGTGAATTTGACAATATATTCGCTAAAACGTAGATTTATGCATGACCTAAAGAAATAAAAGAATTATAGAAACGTCAAATACTAGTACATAACGTAATGCAGTACATCACAAGTTTTGTTGTGAGTGTTTGTGTTTTGATATACAATTATCATAAAAAGGATGAAGTAGAATTCTTATTACACAACCAGTGGGTACTTACATTGCCTACGTTTCGATGTCTCTCAGACACCTTCGTCAGAGCTTCTAACTGCTACATGTAGGCGGGACGAGGGGAGATACAAGCGTAGCCACGTTTGGGACTGTTTTCTCACCGCAAAAGCGCCACCTACATCGGCTACATAATTATAGCGATGAGAAGCAGAACTCCAGTCAAAAGCTCTGACCAGGGTGTCTGAGAGACATCGAAACGTAAGTAACGTACGTACCCATCTGGTTGTGTAATAAGAATTCTACTTCATCGATATTTTACCAACCTGATGAAACAATTTTCGGATATCTTGAAACATTTATCTTGCATTTTATCACATATAAATCAACAGAAAAGGTTCACGTCTACGAAGCGGACATCCGGAGTAAAGAACGAATGTCAGAAATCTGCTCGGGTGCTGACGTCATCATACACGCGGCCTCTCTGATTGACGTCCCGGACGGCACGTTCACTCAGGAGGAATTATGGGATGTCAACGTCAGAGGTAACAAGCTGTCAATCATGAGAGCTGTAAATAAGATGACACGCAGAATGATGTCTGTAGTTAGTAGGGTTTAAAGTGGCCTGTACACTTAGTGGTTGGCTAGATATTAGCATTGACAGTATCTTGGTACTGGTAGATCCGCTTGGTCTTTTTCTGTATATTGACGGTCGATTGTACGTTGGAAAGATAAATAGCTAGAATATAATGTACATTGATGACAGCTTTTACGTTAGGGACGGGGCACGTCATAATCGCGACACAACGTTTTCTTTTAATGTCGTTTGTTAATTATTTATTTCAAGCACCAACGAATAGTAAAGAGTAAAGATATACAGTACAGCACAGAGAATATATCAGCATCAGTTACTGCATTCTGCATCTATAGTCTTCGGAAAGTCCTATAACTGCATTTACTCTTTCTTGATCTTTTCCCACTGTGCCTTGCATCCTGCAAGCTTCCTTCAAGAATATATAGATACAATAATTAAGTAAATATGGAATCATAGCAATTTATATACACAGGCGTTTCCAGAGGTATTTGAAGAAGGTGTTGCATTGTATAATGGTGTTGGATGGGTAGAAAAAATGATATCCAAAGAGTAGCACTGTTTTCGCCATTTGTTTTCGTCAGGTGTTATGTTTTTTTCCAGATAATAGTGCAGCAATATCAATTTTTCTAACTAAGGACACCTCTTTCTTCTTTATTTTTCCTAAGGTACAGAGAACCTTCTCAACTGTTGCTTAGCAACAGATGTCAAGTGTCTCGTCTACACAAGCAGTGTAGATGCGTTCGGTCCCAATTGGAGAGGGGATCCACTCGAAGATGGCGTCGAAGAGTCACCTTACGATCGCACCCATCTTTCCTCAGCCTACGGGACATCCAAGATGGCGGCCGAAAGTCTGGTGCTGGAGTTCAACGGAAGAACGACCAAAGATGGCGGCAAACTTCGCACTTGCGCATTGCGACCCCCGCATATTTATGGGGAGGGGAGCAAGCTTGATCTTTCGTTCGTTAAACTTTCGAAGCTTGGAACTAGAATTTCATCTCCTGACGTGAAAGCTCGCCAGGCATACGTGGGTAACGTAGCTCTTGCACATCTCCTGGCGGCGGACAAGCTAGTTTCCCCCGACGGTATCGCCTGTGGTCGCGTGTATAATATTCACGACGACACACCTATCACTAATTACCAAGATTTCTTTGAGTACCTCTGCCCTGATGTCAAAATCCACGAGAAAATGATCCTTCCTTTGTGGCTTCTCTACTTCATAGCCGGTATTTTCGGGTCTCTTCGACTTCTTTTGAAACCTTTTTGCAACTTTGTTCCTCCTTTGAGCAGAGCTCCTTTACTGGCATGTAATACAACTTTCTACTTAAACTGTGCAAAAGCTAGAAAGGACCTAGGATACTCGCCGATATATGCATGGGAGCAGAGTAGACAAAGAACGGCAGACTGGATAGAAAAACAACTGACCGAATGAGTGAATGAGTGCTGGCATCACGGTGACCATGTGGTTAGAGTTCTTACTTTAACTCAAAATGTAAAGGTTCTTAGTTCTGTACCCACTCAACTTAACTCAACTTTATTTTACATTACTTCACTTTAGTTTACATTGCTGTCAGTGTAGCACGTAATTATAAGTGCATACCAAAAGTTGCGTATACAACTTGGTGTCAGATGTGGGATTGATGCTGTAGATTTTAAGTATTAACAGGCCGATTTGAGATTCTCATGAATAGGTTCAAAGGTATAAAAATTTTCATTTACAACAGTACTGTTGGTTATAATTACTTTCCTTAATACGATAATAAGGAATATACATCTACATGTCCGGTTGACGCCTTTCGACGTGATACACCCGTGTCGAAGAAGTAATTTAGGAGCAGACAATAAAAGGACAAACGATGAAATCGTGTCTTTGAATCTTTATTGACTACTGTGCATATAATGTAGTTGATAAACCGATGTTAACTTGGCTCTTTATGAGTAACGATGTTGAAGGCGAACTGCCTTATAGACAATTGATCACTGTGTTCCCTCCTTATACTTGCTGTTTTAGCCGCAGGTCGGTACGTCGTTGAGAGGGAACTGCGTGAATGGCAACTTAGTTGTTGGCCATGGTGGAGTCGAGCCACTGGCGGAGGTTGGTGACGCGAGCGTACACGGCAGGGGTGGAGGTGCTGCACTGGGAGCTTCCCCACGACACAACTCCGATCAGGTTCCAGGCACCGTCCTTCTGGCACACCAGCGGGCCGCCAGAGTCACCCTGGGGGGGGGGGGGGGGGGGGGGGGGGGGGG
>NC_049990.1:20581735-20602603 GCF_000003815.2 Branchiostoma floridae | reverse complement strand
ACGGCTATATGTATGAGGACATCAACGCCTGTCATGGTCATATGGGGGAGGGCGACCCACTAACATGTAAATAGGATGATTGCCTTGTCAGTTGTCGTACAGTTATCGACAGTACATTCGTTGGGACTGGAACAACCTTCAGTAACTCTACTGTTCTGAAATATCTCTTGATTCCTTTATGTTTTTGACAGTGCCTTCATTTTACTGAAGATTTAGTAGTTATAAGTGTAGCAAGGATTTGGTCTAAAGTTGTTAGAATTTGCCAGGATTGGAAAACTCCACAGTGAGCCTGGCACTACTGCTTTAAACGAACGACAATCTTCCTTCCTTGGCGCCTCTTACACCGACTCATTTTTCATGAAGAATCATGAAGACAAAAGTACAGTATTGAGAAGAATGATGTTTTTGTCTTACCATGCAGGAGGTGGCACCATCCGCGCCTGCGCAGATCATGCGGTCAGTGATGGTGTTGACACTTCCCCAGGCGGCCTGGCACTGCGAGGTGCTGATGAGGGGGATCATGGCCTGCTGCAGGATGTCAGGGGTACCGGAGGCTGGGGGAATAGGGGCGGGCAACCGTTAGTATGAGGTTTTTACTACTCTTACCAATGACAGAGTCAGTCAATCAATAAATCAATAATTCGCAGTCATCATAGTCTGACGCATAGCGGCTACAGGCATGGAAAGTTCACGCCAGGTTGATCTGTCCTGAGCGTACTCCCTCTAGTTGGTTCTGGTGACCCCCAGCTCTTTAACGTTTTTCAGCTCCAGTTTTACCAAGAGTCCGTAGAACACAATCTCGTGAAAGTAATTATGTATAGCTTAAGTTTTTGATACCTCTTTAGCTACCAACATGCCAAATGTCAGACTTATGCATTTATAGGATCTTGATTGAGAGGTGAGAAGACATATCTCAAAGTCTCATCTTAGCAAAGAAAGCTCTCATCGCATGATTATGTAATTTGGGCCCTGATTTCTACGATTTACATAATTTCAAGCTACAGGTGGAAAAGAGATAACTCACAGGAGGCAGATGTCTTTCCCCAGCCGGAAGTGTAGCACCTCATCCCAGCAGGGAAGGAAGACTCATCGCCGGAGTTTGCCATACAGACGGGGTGGACTTTATCACTGAACACGGCGGGGGTGGCCAGCTTCAGCAGGCAGATGTCGTAGTCGATGGTGTTGGAGTTGTACTGCTGGTGACAGATCTTCTTGGAGATGCGCACGCGCTGGATGGACTCGGTACCCCCGCCCTTGTTGTGCTCTCCCAGGATGACGTAGTCAGAGGAAATGCTGCAAAAATGTTGCGGGTAAAAATACAATATTTAGATTTTTGAACTAAGAAGTACTGATATCATGATCTATCATCTATGTACTGGCTTGCCATGGTACCACCATCCCGCCATTAAACAGACTAATCATTTATTGTTATGCGGCTGTCGTCCCTATGTATTTCCGACAAATCCGCCACAACAAGCTCACAACATTCCATACCAGCTAACATATCATCAAAATCGCTGGCCACACCCTTCTCCCAAGCATTACTCCCTTGAGACACAATATGGCGAAGCCCATCAACGCTAGCGAAACCAAGACAGGTTTTGCTATCGAAAACCTGTAATCATTGGATATCTAATAAAGTGATAAGTCCCTGGAAGAGACGAGCCGGAGTTCTTTTGACTCGGAGTTAAAATCAACACGGGGCCCGGCGACAGATAGACACCGTGACCTACCAGTGACAACACCGAGAGGTACCCCGATATCCGGCAATCCACCGGGACAAATTTGTGGCTTCGGTCTGGGCACCGGCACAATTGTGACCGAAACATTAGCCAAAAAACAAGAACATAGAGTCGCTAAACTGTCTACACAGAGACTAAGGCACGGTACCTCCAAACTTGTACATCTGACAAGAAAGGCACTTACGTGGGATCACAGTGAGCTGCAGTGACGACCCACTCGTTGTTCACAATAGAACCACCACAGTAGTGCCAGCCTGTAGAAGTCTGGGAAAATGATGGGCAAAAATTGACAGAGGTACCACCTTATACTAGCGATACCACGAAATGTTGACAATGGTACTGAAAATATCATTTTCATATGATGATTGTCTTATCTCCATTGAATTCTTTGATTTGACAAGCCTGGGTACCATCATCCGTAGTATGCTTAGGTCACAATTGGAAAAGGGGGCCCTGTCGGTCAGTTCACTGACTGTTTTTGACATTTTCGGGCGTGACCCCTACGAAGGTCGCCCTGCGAGCGGTTACCAGGCTATATTTGGGCCCGGCTTTTTTTAAAACCCGGAGTTAAAATCAACCCGGGGCCCGGCGAAAGATAGACGCCTTGACCTACCCCGGGACAATTGTGAGGCTTCGGAGCCAGGGTTGGGTTACATTCTCTGCGGGCAAAGGCGCAATTGTGACCGAAGGCGAAGCATTGGAAAGCGAAACGTTTGAGCCAGTGGTCACTACGGAAGATGAAACTAGTAAGGTTATGATTTTTCATACCTGCAGAGAAATCTGCCAGGGCCAGCTGTGGGGGGTGGCGTCGTCTCCGTTGACGATGCGTCCCTCGGCCTGATCGTACCTCAGCATCTCCGAGGTGCGGGGCTGGATGGCAGGGGTTCCGCATGAGCCTACCGAGCAGAACGAACAAATAGGTCATGGACTACCAGGACAGATTTGCTATTCATCGTCCGATAACCAAGATGTTATACACAATGTATCTTTGACATGATAAAGTTTAGAAGGGAAAGACGCATGGGCTTTACGCCATGTTACATCGAAAAATAGGGAATGCAAGTAGACTGTAGTAAAAGGGGCTCAAGAGCCGGTTCTCGCTAAACAAGTCAGAGTGTAAGGCCTTTCACAACAGCCAGTTTAGTATGGTACACTTTGACCCTTTATGGTATGGTATGCTCTTTATGATGATGATGCTCTTCCGCAGTGCACGAAATAAGGATTACCTGGTGGTAACACAATCTCCATGTAAGGAGGGGGAATTGTCATAATAATGGCTCTCTGAGGCTAACGTAACATTTCCAAAAAGTGCCGGTCGGGCATTTTTGGGGAACGAAAAGTACGATATAAAAGACGACAAAAACACAAAACGGAACAAACATAATTCAACGGCATGCCGTGTACTATATATCTAATGGCATGACTTTAATTTTCCATTTCCGCAAACAGTCCGACCGGGCCCCGGACTGGTCCCTGGGCCTAAACAAACTGACAGATGACGCCCCCCCCCACCCCCACCCCCCTTACTGCACTAGAATACCACATGGGTTGCAATACCCTACAAAACGTTAAAAAACAGCCGGAGCCTAACCTCTGCTTGGAGAATAGCAATACTCTGCCGCTAAACCTTTGTTATGCACGGTGCTAGGAGAGGTGAGGGTCTGCATGGGGGGTCCTGACAACGTCTTACGCTAAATTCGGGATGGCTAACACCGCTTTACGTTAAATTTACGAAAGCTATCAACGCTTTACGCTTCTTTCCAGTACGAATTATGTAAAATAAATCAGCTTCCCTACTATTATATATGAATTACGGGAAATTAAAAAGGCCTGCCTACGCCTTACGAAAAATAGCATGTAGACCCTCCTAGATAACTCACCAGGAGCGTAGGTGGGAGGGGGCAGAGTGGTGGTCGTGACGATTTCACCTCCGCGGCTGAACGAGAGGGAGAACCCGGTACCTGTGACGCTGTAGTCCGAAGAGAATTCGATGGTGACATCCGATCGGGTGGCGATGTTGGCCGGCCTGTTGGTACCACAGTACTCACCTAAAGTAACAGAAAAGTTGGTTATTGGCAACGCCAAAGGGGTGGGGCATTTTTAAAAATTCTACTATTGTCTACCAGAAACAATAGTGCAGTGCACTTGGTGAATGAATAAATAAAGACCTTCATTGCACATTTTTTCTACACTGGGATGAGTGCAGGTATCATCAAAATATCTAACAGATACAAAATAAACCGAATTATCATTTCAAACGTATTCAAATTCTGCTCGCTTTTCAGTTAAGGTATAGTAGAGATAAAAGAAGAGATATCTTTTACGATCGAAGGCTTGTATAGTTGCGCTAGAAATATGAATTTTTCTGTACCACGAATGTCTTATGAAATGCCTAACTGTAAATGAAGCATCCGAGAAGGAAAGATGCCAGCCATAGAAGTTATCACACTAAATGTATTTTACTTTCAAACGCCGCTATAAGTACATGATTATGAGACGTACCAACACGAACGCCTCCGTCGTACACAGTAACGGTGTCATAGCAGCTGCCGGTCCAGGAGCTCGCTGCCTCCAGTTGGAAGCTGTTGAAGGTGATCTGCAGCAGCTGGCCGTTAGCTGGGAAGCTGTACTCGCAGTTCTGGTCGTTGCCGTAGCTGCTGGGGTAGTTGGGAGAGGCCGCTGTGCCGCTGGAAGCGGTGAAAGTACCGCCACAGCTTTGGGCTGGAAGTAAAACAAGTTTCCTTTCAGTTAACTTTTACCAGTTGCGGCAGTATTTAAGCAACTGCCTGAGTTTCATTTACAATTGGACAATACTTCAACTGCAGCTTAACTTGTACTCTTCAGTTCAAATTTTGTGCCAATCAACTTTCATTGTCTTACGGAAATTTCCGCCACAGCTTTGGGCTGAAAGTAGGACAATTTTTACGGCGAAAATGTTTCCACAACAATGCACGTCAGATACTTGAAGCTTAGGGTTTGATTGTAGTAATAGTTATAGGGAAACATACTTTTGAGAAGCTTTTATCGTCATTCGCAGATTTCTAGCAATTATCGCTGGATTTATCTTTTTGTCGGGAGCACTGGTTCAACAAGAGTGAATGTTCTCTAATGCATGGAGAGGGAGTTTTCACCAAGTTGTCCCTGGGCCCATGTTTGAAATCGCGAATCAGCACCCCCACAAAAAAACAAAAGCCAGCGGTGAAAAAGGTCTGTGAAGGAGGCCAGGAGCTTTTAAAATGTCAGGTTCCTTGAGTAGAAACACGTTGGCATTGGTAGCATAAGTGCCCAACCCGTTGCAAGTTCTTACGATATAGACTTACGCCCTTCCAATTTATCATTTATATAATCATTTACTTGAACAATTCCCCCCTTATTGTCGCATTCACGACTTGCTTGTAATTCAACATTGACATCGGATGTAAATTTGGCGTTTATGACGCCATGTTTTAGTAGTGGCAGTACTTCAACTTGCCGAAAGCATTGCATCAAGCCTTAGATAGATTTACAACTATGACAAAATAGAATGCCTGTACGTACCTGTGGTGTAAGACACCAGCACAAGAAGGCTAAGAAGTCGCAGCATCGTGGAGTCAATGTCGATGAGCTTGTCAGGCAGGAAACTGATCAGGATTTCAGAGTGAACGTGCAGTCACGTAGCACCCTTTTTATACAATTTTTCATCTTATCTAAACATTGGAACTAGGAAAAACGGCAGATGGTTGAGTTGATACCAAACACTCAGAAAACTGACTCAATCTGATACACATCTCGCTGAAAGGAAGGTTCTGAAGTTTCGAGTGGTCGAAATTTCCCTGTATAAGTGCTGTAAACCACATCGCTTTCCTGCCATAAAGGTTTGAACGCTGCGTTATCGTAACTGCCACACTTGAGTACCACGAAGGGCAAACATGTGTACACAGAGATCGTCACTGATAAGCTGTTACTCATTGATAATTTGAAGTCAGCGTGCATGTCTGGAGACTGGTAGAAGCCAGGTCTTTGAATCGTTTTCAAGCACTTTTTAAATTTTATTTACCTTTGCTTTCTTGTCTTTTGTTTTCTTGGCCTTTCATGTCTTTTCGCCCATGTGTATCTCATTGTAAGAAAAGTACCTTGGTGGTTCTATCAACTTTTACACCACGAGACACAACTCCCTTCCTCGAGTGTTTCGTTATCAGAAATAACGCACACATTGTAAATACATAAAGAGTTGAGTTAAACCCCTTTACTGTAGGCCTGTAGTACGATGACTTTCGGGGCGTACCCGCACGCTTCAAGTGACTACGTCCGACTCTTCTCAGTATGAAGGGTGAGTTGGATATTCAGGAACAGTACATCCACTACTGAAACGTTGGCATATAACAAGAGTATATTTTCGGAAAACCTTCGCAGATGGAAGAATTGACGAAATCGAAGTGGCAATCAACCTAATTAAGGCCTTGAAAGTAGAAGCAAACCGCACTCATTTCTGTATCTTGAATAACCAGACTTCGAGGGGTTTTATAAGCTTATTGGCCCCTCCGTATGTTGTATTCGCAAGATAAGGGCTACAATACCGGCAGCACTTTTTGATAAAGGTCATTTTCCCATCTGCCCGTCTCACAGTAGAAGACTCTTCAGTTGTAAGTAGGCTTAAGTTTTACGTCACAAGTCACATGGTGACAAGAAGAAAATAAGTTAGTATTTTCAAGGTCAACGGAGATTTTTCAGGGCTTTCACTCACATTAGTGACCCATGTGCATGCATAAACCGCTTTTTCACATGACTACAATTTTGATAGTCAAGTGCTTTCCGTGATGTCTTTTGTTTATGAAACCTCAGCTCAATAGATTGCCAAAATATTAATAGCAACACATTTGAAATATTATATCAGTTACACGAATAACTGTTACCTAGTATCTTATTACCTGGATGTCTACTCTTCATTGACGTTACACATGCAAAACCTGTGCTGCTAAAATAAGATCCTGCTATTTCAAGCTTGGCTAAAACAATCAAACACTTCAAAACTCACAGGATCTAATAAATCTAACTTGAACGTCACATTAACCACGACCATCTGGGTTGTTCTCTGGGTTACTGCCTGATATTTTGTATAAATACAGGCACCAATGCCAGGTTCGTTCATCACTCGGATCCCGATTCTACATCGTGTTGAGCGAGTCCTGGCAAGATGATCTGGTTTCTGTGTGTCCTCTCTCTGGCGTCCTACGCTAAGGGTAAGTCTCTTCTTTGGATTTTCTTTCTTGAATTGTTTCATCTGTCTATACGATGGCAGTACGCATATTTGGAACCATGTCATTCATTAGAAAGGAAGGCTGAGCATCAAAGACACTCTGATTTCTACTGTACCGTTCAATGGCATTAACTTTAAACCAAGTAACCCCCACAGCAAATACTAGTATGACTTGTGTATCAATTAGCAAATATATGCCATCCAAAAAGCGTCCAAAACGTGGACTTTCAGGAGATAACATATCCGCTCTTTCTTTTCTGATGTTCATCATTCCCATATTCCCATGCAGTACTATGAGTAAATTTTTCCATTTTAATTGAAATTACTTCTAAATAGCACTACTGATATTCCTTCATATGTTATATCTTAACCATTGTATAGTAGTATTTTGTTCATACTCTTACCTTTCGCCTTTATGAGAAGATCTTAATATGTCTCTTAATAAGTATTTGCACCATAAACTCATTGGAGGTAAAGGAAGGTGGTCAAAAAGGAAAAGTTTTTTGGGTTGATTAGCACAAAATTTGCTTGAACTGAAGAGTACAAGTAAACGCCATATCAAGCAACTGGATATGATTTTAGGAACGGGCAGACGTTTCAAATAGTATCTACTATATTTCGTCAGTGACGCAATGACCTATCTCAAGCGTCTGGCCGTTTCCATAACATACCCAATTACTTGAGTAACTCCTTTTTGGCGTATCTTATTACCTGCCACAAGTAAAATTGCAGATTAAAGTATCGCCCAACAGAAGATGAAACTCACTTGGTTACTTCAATGCTGCCGCAACTGGTAAAAGTAAGTACTAGTTATGGAAATTTGTTTTACTTCCAGCCCAAAGCTGTGGCGGAACTTTCAGTGGTTCCAGCGGCACAGCGGCCTCTCCCAACTACCCCAACAGCTACGGCAACGACCTGAACTGCGAGTACAGCTTCCCTGCTAACGGCCAGCTGCTGCAAATCACCTTCAACAGCTTCCAGCTGGAGGCAGCGAGCTCCTGGACCGGCAGCTGCTACGACACCGTTACTGTGTACGACGGAGGCGTTCGTGTTGGTACGTCTTCGAGTATTGTATAATAATTATGATATTGATAATATCTGGTGTATTTGCAGTAGGTACCCAATATTTGGGTAATGAGGCTAATTAATGAAAGTCATGTGAATTCATTCATTCACCAAATGCACTATACTATTGTTTCTTGCAGACAATAGTAGTCTAAGAATGAAAAATTACCCCGCCCCTGAGGCGTCACCAATGACCAACATTTCTGTTGCTTTAGGTGAGTACTGTGGTACTAACAGGCCGGCCAACATCGCCACCCGATCGGCGGTTACCATCGAATTCACTTCGGACTACAGCGTCGCAGCTTCCGGGTTCTCCCTCTCGTTCAGCCGCGGAGGTGAAATCATCACCACCACCACACTGCCCCCTCCCACCTACGCTCCTGGTGAGTTCACGTCAACATTTCAGACCGTTTTGTGACCGCAATGTAAACATCGCATAGAATAATCACTGTAAATATGTAAATATTTTACGTTTGTGACTGCATCTGTAAGCAGCGCCACCTATAGCTGCAGTACGAAAGACCCCCTGAGGAAGATGAAAGACGGCCACCGAAACGAAGGGGTTGTGGAAAAAATGCGACTCTTTTTTTTTTCAGTGACGTATCAACCCGATGAAACTATTTACGGGGGTAGGAGGTACTTCATTCATGACTAGAATGGGATTTTAGTTCAGCAAATCTCTATCTTCATCGTAAATTAATCGCACATCTGTCCACTTTTCACAATCTACCTGCCCGTTCTCCTTCGCAGGCTCGTGCGGAACCCCTGCCATCCAGCCCCGCAGCTCGGAGATGCTGAGGTACGATCAGGCTGAGGGACGCATCGTGAACGGAGACGACGCCACCCCCCACAGCTGGCCCTGGCAGGTGTCTCTTCAGGTGTGAGAAATTTGATGATAACCTTGTGTCCTTCTCAAGCCCACTTTACACGACTTTCCTCACTTCACACGGTGTAAAAGAGCACCTAGCTTCGGTTAGGGCCTTCCCTCGGTAAGGACATTAGATAGACGTCCAGTGCACGTGTTTGAGGACAGCTATATATATATATCACTTGTATCGAAAAGAGTAGGGTTTCTTCCCGGTGTAAGTGGATAAAACCTTACAGTCTGGTCTCCAGGTTGACACCTTGAATGGATGATAGACATTTGTTACATCAATCCTTTCAATAACGTGGTGACTCTCAATAAACAAACAAACAAATATTGATTTGCAAAATCATATGCATGCCTGACAGTTCATCGTGTGTACACTACAGTATTGAGCATCTAAGTAAATTTTAAGTAACGGAGCACATACTGAATCATAAATGCTTCATCAACTTAAAGACACAACTTTACTATTGAGGGATTTGACTTCTTTGAGGGCACTGGATAATAAACTGATCCCATTTCTGTATAGTGAGTGGGATTCTTTATGTGAACATGAGGATTGCAGGTTCAAATCTTTCTACAAGCTATCAATTACTAGATTTATTAATTTGAACACAGTCTGATCTATTCTTGAAATTTAGATGAATCGAGAAAACAGAATAAAGTAGAAAGAGTACTTTTGGTCTATGCTACCTTGATGATCTACCTTGAGATAAAGATAGGACCTCATTGGTGACAGTGACTGGTTACAGACTTTAGAATACACATATTTTCTCATAATTTTCCCAGACTTCTACAGGCTGGCACTACTGCGGTGGTTCTATTGTGAACGAGAACTGGGTCATCACTGCTGCTCACTGTGATCCCACGTAAGTGCCTTACTATATGCGGGAGTCGGATACTCCCCCAAATAGATTTCTTTTTAGAGAATTGGACCGTTGTTTTTAGTATCGTCCATTCACTAGTTTTCACAAACAATAAGGACCAGGGACAGGTACGAACCGGGACCTCATTCTCTAGACCTGGACCGTAACTGAACCTGAATTTTTGGTACCTATCACTGATCACACCACTTCTTGTCCTTTGACGTTTGCAGCATTTCCTCTGACTACGTCATCCTGGGAGAGCACAACAAGGGCGGCGGTACCGAGTCCATCCAGCGCGTGCGCATCTCCAGGAAGATCTGCCACCAGCAGTACAACTCCAACACCATCGACTACGACATCTGCCTGCTGAAGCTGGCCACCCCCGCCGTGTTCAGTGATAAAGTCCACCCCGTCTGCATGGCAAACTCCGGTGATGACTCTTCCTTCCCTGCTGGGATGAGGTGCTACACTTCCGGCTGGGGAAAGACATCTGCCTCCTGTGAGTTGTCTCTCCTTTTTTTCCACGCTTAGTGCCCGGTCTCAGCTTTCCGGCTGCCGGTCTGCATTCCTGGGTGCCTTCCAGTTTGCCCTGCATGCAGACAGCTGTAGTTCGTTGCACGCGCATCGTGCATTGCGCAATGCTTCTGTGCGTCCCATGCCAGTCTGACGTCATATACAAATTGACATCCTTTAAATTTGTATAATGCGTCGGCAGTGTTGTAATCATTTGGGCACGTTTTTTTGCCAGGTGTGGAACGGCACCAAGACTATTGTTCAATCTGTAGCTGTACTGCACTACAGCGACAGCTGCTGGGCTCGTCGGTGATGTCGTTTCTGTTGTGCTTTATCCTAATCTCTCCCTCTCTCTGTCTCTCTCTCTGTCTCTCTCTCTTTTCTCTCTCTCTCTCTCTGTCTCTCTGTCTCTCTCTCTTTTTCCCTCTCTCTCTCTTTCTCTCTTTCTCTCTCTGTCTCTTTCTGTCTCTGTCTCTTTCTGTCTCTGTCTCTCTCTCTCTCTCTTTCTGCTAGGATAGGGCACGGTTCCAAAGTGGTTATTTCTCCTGCTTACAAACCGTATATTTTGCCATCATCTCAACCTCACCATTATGCCAGCTTGCGTGGCCAGCATTTCTTGTTTTCACTGTACAGGGACAGGGACAAAGTCTGACATTGGTCAGAGTAGTAATCGTCATACTAACGGTTGCCCGCCCCCGTTCCCCCAGCCTCCGGTACCCCTGACATCCTGCAGCAGGCCATGATCCCCCTCATCAGCACCTCGCAGTGCCAGGCCGCCTGGGGAAGTGTCAACACCATCACTGACCGCATGGTCTGCGCAGGCGCAGATGGTGCCACCTCCTGCATGGTGAGACTAAAACGCCGTGTACTTTCTATACTCAACAGGCAACAGTATAATTCCGGATGAACACTTGAATTCCGGAAAACGTCAATTCATTTCAAAATAGATTAACCAGATGAATTGATATATGTAGGTATGATATATCAAAGGATGCTGAATATATATGAAGGTTGCTATTAGATGTCTCCATGAAGAAAGACAATTCTATGGATTCTGCCAGAATTTTGCCTCACAGTCAGAATTCTGCCAGAATTCTACCAGAATTCTGGGACCCTGAGCCAGAATTCTGCAGACCTTTCTTCGTAGAGACATCTAATTGCAGCCTACGTATTCAAAATCCTTTGATATATCATACCTACAAATACTAATTCATCTGGTCAATCTGAAATTATTAAGGTTTTCCGGAATTAGAGTGTTTGTCCGGAATTATACTGTCGCCTGTTACTCTTCATATTCCCACTGAGGGGTCCAATACTAGGTATCTATTTCAGAGCTTCTGACTGGAATGTTGCTTCTCACAGCAAAAGCGCCACCTACATCGGCTATATAGACCGGTGAGAAGCAGCACTCCAGTCAAAAGCTCCGTCTGATAGACATCGAAACGTAAATCAGGTAAAAGACAGTACTGGTGGTGTAAAAGAAAACTCCAATATTTTATGTTCTACCAACCTGATGAATTTGTTAATTAATTTTTGGAAGAAATAAAGAATACATTTAAAGAATCACCTAGGGCAGTAGCAAGCACGTTTTACATCATCAGTCGATGTATCCATGTTTGCTATATAATGATTAAAGGTACGCCATCTTCGATTTTGACCCATGACGTCAGAAAATTAGCATACATTTTTATATTTATTCATGAATGTAACATTAAATCACATAGAATATTAATGATTTGGCGAACAAATTCAATATGTCATTTCACCATTTCTCATAGTTGCAAGTTGATAGCGAGGGTCTAGCTCAAATTCGGTAAAATTTGCCAGGATTGGATCAGCAGCAGCATTCAAGTCAGAAGCTCTGAGGAAAATGTTTCATAGACATCGTAAAGCGGGCGACTGTACTGGTAACCTGGAATCAAGTCTACTACTGGCTCGGCCTAACGTTACCGTAGTTAGTTTAGGCTCTCTACGGGGCCAGTGTAGCTCTCAGCCGCCGGGGTAATCATTCACACCGGTAGGATTTTCACGCGGTTAGACTTGGCCCAGTGGGAGTTAATTGCCGACCAGCAGTTAGTTGTGGCCTATTAATTAACTCCCACTGGGTGTGAATGATTACACCGGCGGCTTAGAGCTGCACTGACCCCGTAGAGAGTCTATACTAACTACGGTAGGCCGTGCCACAACTAGACTGGATTCCAGGTTACTGTACTGGTAGTGTAAAAGAAATCCAATACCCTGTTCTTTATTTCGTGTCCCCCCAGGGTGACTCTGGTGGCCCGCTGGTGTGCCAGAAGGACGGTGCCTGGAACCTGATCGGAGTCGTGTCCTGGGGAAGCTCCCAGTGCAGCACCTCCACCCCTGCCGTGTACGCACGCGTCACCAACCTCCGCCAGTGGCTCGACTCCACCATGGCCAACAACTAAGTTGCGACTCACGTCCTTCCCTCTCAACATCGCCTCTACCATGTCTGCCCTGTAGCAATTGCATAGACTGTAGATCAAGTCTTCTTTTCAGCCAGGCATGGTAAAGTTGAATGACTTCGGTCATATGGGAGCATTGTATACGGCTTTCTTGCTTGCAAACAAAATTAAAAGAGATCCGTCGTTTACAGTCAATAAAGTTCATAATGCACAATTATTGAATCTCTGTCTTCCTTTACATATGATAGATGGGTGGATGGATAGATACATAGATGGATGCATGGGTAGTTCACTCCTAGGTCAATTAACTCCTACTAGACTTTTATTCCAAACTTAGACAAAGTTAACGCCAATTACTATTCGGCCATGCCAGAGTCTGGTAGAGACTTGGATAGATATTTGAACGCAGTTTTTATACCTATAAGCTATAACCCAAAGCATAGCTATATACAATCCCAAAAGCAGACTTGATGTTTTGTGGTTAATTAGATTTGCATGAACCAGCGTTGGGAACCACCATGAAGTATATGGTATGGTTTTAGAGGTGGACATAGTACATACCCAGGTATTTACAATTGAAATGCTAACGTTTCCCAAAGGACCACATGGTGAAATACACCTGATTAGAGGAATTTCTCTATGATGAATTAGAACGCTTCAGGAAGACAAAAATGCTCTTGAACCATACTGTTTGGGGTACCCGGTCCCAATAGCCTAGCGTTTGTAGTTCACACAGAAAAAATATAACATTATACAGATCTTAGCTACGTAATCCAAAGACATAACAAAACAAGTAATCTTGAGCAATACTGTTGTGGGCGACCGGCAACATAACATCAAACACACAGATTCTTAGTTACGTAATCCAAAGACATAACAAAACGATATGGCCGTGAATAGTTTCACCAGGTTGGTAAGTCACTGAAGAAAGAGATTCTTGTTATGCAACCATTGTTTGCACCGACGTTTTGGTGACCGTCTGTCACCTTCTTCAGGGCAATTCTGACTGGTTCACATTGTACTGCAGGTTAGGTGTCGCTGCTTAACGTTAATCATGTAGTCCCAGACGTACAGTGAGTGCAACTGCACAAACATTGTAAATACTTCACGTTTGGGACCGCATCCATAAGCTGCAGTACAATGTGAACTAGTCAGAATTGCCCGACCCCGAGGAAGGTGACAGACGGTCACCTAAACCTTGGTGGAAACGAAGCAATTGTTGCAAAGACTCATTAATTCAATTACGATACGGCGAAGAAAACATACAATATTCACCAGTTTTCCAACGTGTTTTACGTCACATGTCACAAGTCATCTTCTTGGAGCCCTTCTGGGGCCCTGAATTTGTGAGGGCGGCCACTTTTCCCGTATTCCTTCAACCAAGGATATAACGTCCTTGCTTCAACGAAGATGGTTAAGCGGATACTTGAAAATAGACAACGTTCGTTCAACCGTTCAACGGTTTGGTTTGCATGGATACATGCATGGATCGGTCAATTTAACCAAACTTTTATTATAGCGCTTCTATACGCAACATTACGCAATGGAGTTAGCGTGCCCGAGCGGTCTACGCGCCGGGTGGATCTAGCGATTTGCTTCTGCAGCCGTGGATCGTGGGTTCGAACCCCACTTGTAACAATTTTTTTTTCTTTGTTAGACAAATCTCATGTAATGTTTTATTAATAGAAGACAAACCAAGTCAGTAATTCGATGTTTAAAAACTCTTTTTTTCATGTGATTTTGTTTAACATCCAGGCTTTTTCCAAAATACGCACCGGCCAGCTTTTTTCAGAAGCTTTCTTGTTTGGTCCGTTATGTGTTTCATAGTCTTTGTATCGTACCTTTCGTTCCCTAAAACTGCCCGAACGGACCTTTGCCCTAGTGGTTGTATGATGTCAGTCCTAGGCCTATGTTATGGATATCATACATTCTGACTGTGCTTCAAAATCAATCACATTTTTGATACTACAATTGATCGCTGTGTTGATGCGATTTTCAGCAGTCTGCCCCCTCCCTCCTCTGCTAGAATACTGAGTAGTGAGTATATGAATCAATATTGATCCATCGTAGGGTATTTTGAACACACAGTTTTAGAGAACGCACTCAAACAATAATGGCAAAGTGAACAGCTAGTGTGGCATTGGTTACAATGGGTTTTATCAAAGCCTCAGATAACAAACGACTCTCCGTGTTGATTTGATTAACGTTATATGGATGACATCCTCTGGGGACCCCAAAACTGATGCGAGCCTGTGAATAAAAGAATTGTCCAAAAACGTTCTACGTGGTCAGGAAGGTTGAATAAATAACTAAAAACGCAGAGTATGTTATACCGAACAATAGATCCTTCATTTTTGTTCTTTAACTTGCTTCTATGACCTTGAAATTGACCTTGCCATTCTATGACATTAGTAGACATGAATTCCGATATTTTTGTTAGCATTCCGCATATATCCTCATTTTGCATTTACACTATGGTTGAAAACTTTTCTTTTGATTTTTGGAAATGGATGAAAGTTTTTGCGCGGGAGTCATCCATATAATGATATCAACAAGGCCATACCGTTATATATAAGCACAATTTTCGATAACAACGTTATATGCAAACACAATTACGTAAGTACAGCTCCGTATGTTACGTTCGCAAGGAAATTGCCGTAAAACCGGCAGCACCGTCTGATAACGGCCCCTCTGCAACTCTTTGTTTGGAGTTGAGGACTCTCGAGTTGGAAGTGGGTCGTAATTCTTTGTGCTCAAACAAGGTCATAACTTACTTACTTACTTGGGCCTACTGCCCATCCTTGGGCAAAGGCCACGAACTAGCTGCTTCCACCTCCGGCGGTCCTGGGCTATTTCCTCCAGCTGTCCCCATGTGTAGCCAGACTCCCTCACATCCGCCTCCAGGCTTCGCCTCCAGGTGTTTCTAGGTCTTCCCCTCTTGCGCTTTCCTGTGTGGTTCCATGTGAATGCTTCTCTAACTGTGCTTGAGGCTGGCTTTCGCAGGGTGTGACCCACCCAGGTCCACCGCTTACGTAGTATTTCTACCCCTACTAGTACCTGTCCGGTGCGTTGCCATAGTTCTTCATTACGGATGGTGTTTGGCCAGTAGATTTTCAATATCTTCCGTAAGCAAGTGTTGATGAATGTTTGTACTTTCTTTGTTATGCCGGCTGTTGTTCTCCATGTCTCAGCACCATACAGTAGAACAGGTTTTACCATGGTATTGAACATCCGGATCTTGGTACAGATGTTCAGATCTGAACATCTCCAGACTTTATCCAGTTGTTTGAATGCTGTGTTGATGCAGGTCAAGGTCATAAACCAGGCCCAAAATCGACCTTGTCCTTTTTCCCCCCAAGCTATATATATATATATATATATATATATATATATACTACGTTATACTGACCACAAATATCCAGATACACAGACTCACATACACACACACATACACACACCTAGACGCATAAAAACAATACCTTCATTTTGATTGAGGTGATAAGCATGCCACTCCTTGAATATGGATCATAAGACATTATGTTTAACGTATTGGAGTTTTTATAGGACTGAATGTTGGTAATCGTTTTCAAGTGGCAATATATACTGTTTTTTTTTTTTGCCATTATTCGTCCCCGACTGTCATCTATACTAGTGTCGCTATCTGGTGGGCTCTATTAGACAATGCAAAAAAACACTATGTCATTTTATGGTACAACATTATTATACATAACATAACATAACATAACATAACATAACATAACATAACATAACATAGCATAGCATAACATAACATAGCATAGCATAACATAACATAACATAACATAACATAACATAGCAAAACAAAAACATAACATAACATAACATAACATAACAACATAACATAATATAACATAACATAACAACGTAACAGAACATAACATAGCAAAACAAAAACAACACAACACAACTCCAGGAAAATAGTGATACTGCATGTATCACTAATGGAGATCCAAATAAAACAAACAAACAAACAAACAACACAACATAACAACATAGCAGCATAAGTTGGATATTCTAAACTAAGGACGTTATATAGTAACGTCCTTGTTTAAACCAATGTCTCGAGTACTACTAGAAGTAGTCTCTGATGGTGCAATATACCAATATATTCTAAGAAATAACAGGTTTAGCATAAAGTAAACACTCTCAGGAAATGATAAATCTCAGTTGAGATGTCATATCTATCGCGGCCATCTGGGCTGTTCTCTGGGTTACTGCCTCACATTTTGTATAAATACCGGCACCAATGTCAGGTTCCTCCATCACTCGAATCTCGATTCTACATCGTGTTGAGCGAGTCCTGGCAAGATGATCTGGTTTTTGTGTGTCCTCTCTCTGGCGTCCTACGCCAAGGGTAAGTTCGTTCTTTGCAATTGCTTTCTACTTTTTGTCGTATTTATGCCACGTGCATGTATGTTCTCAGTTGAGTAGCATATGGCATAGTAGAATGGAGTAGGGTAGAGTATAGTAGAGTAGAGTAGAGCAGAGCAGAGTAGATTAGAGAAGCGTAGAGTAGAGCAGAGTAGATTAGAGAAGCGTAGAGTAGAGCAGAGTAGAATCGAGCAGAGCAGAGTAGAGCAGAGCAGAGTAGAGTAGAGTAGAGTTGAGTAGAGTAGAGTAGAGTAGAGCAGAGCAGACTAGAGCAGAGCAGAGTACAGTAGATTAGAGCAGAGTAGAGTACAATAGAGTTGAGCAGAGCAGAGTAGAGTAGAGTAGAGTAGAGACGAGTAGAATTGAGTAGAGTAGAGCAGAGTAGAGTAGAGTAGGGTAGAGTAGGGTAGAGTAGAGCAGAGCAGAGTAGAGCAGAGCAGAGTAGGGCAGAGTAGAGCAGAGTAGAGTAGAGTAGAGTAGAGTAGAGTAGAGTAGAGTAGAGTAGAGTAGAGTAGAGTAAAGTAGAGTAGAGTAGAGTAGAGTAGAGTAGAGTAGAGTAGAGTAGAGTAGAGCAGAGCAGAGTAGGGTAGAGCAGAGCAGAGTAGAGTAAAGTAGAGTAGTAGAGTAGAGTAGAGTAGAGTAGAGTAGAGTAGAGTAGAGTAGAGTAGAGTAGAGTAGAATAGAGTACAGTAGAGTACTGTAGAGTACTGTAGAGTAGAGTAGAGCAAGGAGGTTTCAACCTCCTTGAGTAGAGTAAAGTTGAGTAGAGTAGTAGAGTTGAGTTTAAGAGGAAATACTCATTGTTTCATACGGTGTCATTATTTCATTGAAACGTTATTGTAAGCTCACTATGTGAAGACGCAACATGAACTTATTATTCCGTGTTGTCCCCAGCCCAGTCCTGCGGAACTCCCGCCGTGGCGCCTCGCATGACCAGGCGGCTGATGTATGGCCCTTTCCAGGCGCGCATCGTCAATGGAGAGGAGGCCAACCCCCATAGCTGGCCTTGGCAGGTGTCTCTACAGGTAACCCAACAAGATTCTCTACTTCTGTAGCTCATTTGTGGTACAGCCAACAAATCCCATTTACAGGCTTTTTAATCATATTCGGACGGGGTCCCATGTTACGTCTAAATGGCCGTCGGGCTGTTTGGGGGCTCGCTCGGACGGGCCCCGGTTGATCTTCATTCAGAATTAGAATAAGCCCGGGTGACGTCGAAAAAAACGTCGTCTCCAAGCCGTAAGCTAGCTGTGAAAATATCGTCGGGGGCAGCGTCAGGACTCAGGGTTATCGGTTTGGAAGTGTGACTGCAGCCTGACTGTGAAAGTAGGTAACAGCCGTTGGTCTACTCTATAGCTAATTGGACGATAAAGTTTTTGGTTCGTATCCCGTGGAAAGATCTCTGAATTCACTATCCAGATTTGTAAATTGTACTCTAATCCTCAATGAAAGTATTGTCGATTGTTGTTGGGTTTTTTTTGGGGGGGGGGGGGTCTCCGGCGGCCGAGATCTGAGTATGCACGCAGAACTCAAAGAGAACTCGAATGGCACCGAGAGTAGCAGTAAAGCTATCTAAGGATCTTGATACAAAATATGTGAATCATAAATCACACTTTTAGTTTTTGTTCCTTCCGGAACGTGACGTAATCCCAAGTCAATGCAATTTTGTCTGAAGATAACTCGTTTTTGTCCATAATATTTCCCAGACTTCTACAGGCTGGCACTACTGCGGTGGTTCCCTTCTGAACGAAGAATGGGTCGTCACTGCCGCTCACTGTGATCCCAGGTACAATCTCCCTTTGTCTAATGTTTTGATCATAGTTGTGTCCGTACCCGTCGGGCATGTAGCCCCTGTCGGGCTGCAAGTCACAAATTTGTCCCGGGTGACTGTCGGATACCGCGCTGTGGTCCCCTTGTTCTTCTCACGGGTAGGCCACGGCGTCTATTTGTCGTCATGTCCCGGTTTGATTTTAACTCCGAGTTGAACAAAGCCGGGGCCCGGCCGGGCCCAAAGACAGCCCTGTAGCCATGCACAGGGTGCCACGGGGCCACGTTAGGGGCACGCCTGAAAGTGTCAAAGAACAACCCGCGAACTGCACGGCCATTTCTACAGAAGACCTTAATCTCCAAGCAGATCCTACGATGCCATAAGATAGTATCAAAGCTAGCCAATGAGCATAGCTGGCCAAAGAGTGTCAAACGGACACCTCCGGTCACATACACACCCCTTGGCCGCCTTCAATCCTTTGCCAGCTTTTGATACTATCGTATGCTACTATAGGATCTGCTTGTAGATGAAGAAGATCTAACATCCAGTTTCCTCTTTTATTCTCTATATTCCGTTCTTCTCACTGTTTCACTATAGTTTTTTTTTTACATTTTTTTCTTCTTTCTTCGTGTCGTCTGACGTTTGCAGCATTTCCGGTGATTACGTCATCCTGGGAGAGCACGACAAGGGCTCCGCCGGCGAGGACATCCAGCGCGTGCGCATCTCACAGAAGCTGTGTCATGCGCAGTACGACTCCAACACCATCGACTACGACATCTGCCTGCTGAAGCTGGCCACCCCCGTCCAGATGAGTGACACCGTCCACCCCGTCTGTCTGGCAGCGAGCGGAGACGACGCCTCCTTCCCTGCCGGCACGCGCTGCATGGTTTCCGGCTGGGGGCTGCTCCGTTCCAACCGTAAGTTCACACACCTTCGAGCACCATCTGCCAACAAACCGCTAGGGTACCCAAATTTACAATATTCTACGTATATTACAGTTAACTACGTTTGTGTATTTTGCTGTCTTTTGCTGGCATCGTTGTGCACCGTATTCCAACAAGCCGCTAGGGGGCCCAAACTTACAGATACAGTATTCTACGCTAGCTGCGTCAACAAATACGGGACAGATCGCTCAAGAAGTTTCACAGACAGAATAGAGTACTTTTTTTATTACGTTTTTATTTTTTAAAAATTTTTATTGCGTATTTTGATACCGTAACAAGCCGCTAGGAGGGCCCTTATCGAACTTGACCTTTGTTTCCCACCCACTACACACGTACCAAATATCATGAACATCCATCCACACCTTCTCGATGTGTGTTCACAAACAAACATATAACATCCACAGCTACATGCTGACGTTTTTATACATGTAACGGATACTGCTCTAGAACTTCCCATGCGGTCTGCCTAAATACCACAAACGACCACAAACGACTCGGAAATACCACAAACGACCACAAACGACTCAAAAATGCAGTGTAAATGGGTCAAAGACCTTGTGTGGCGCTCTGGAGACATTGTTTACACATTTATAAATTTGAAAAACGCAGCAAGTCCTGCGTATTCACCAGTTATTTCAAGTTAGTCCGCCGGTTTCAAGATTGAAGCGATTCTCGGCCGCCATGTTGGATCGCCCGTGCTACGAGTCTGCATGGGGAAGTTCTCGATACCTTCCACGGCTCCATAGACGACAGGACGATAAAACTATGGACGCTGTTGGTTCATAGATTGTAGTATGGCACTATTCTATCATTGTCGACTTATAAAACTTGTATACTAAGTGTTTTTCAGCTTCAAATGTAAGCAAGCGCTATCCATTATGGTGGCCAAGAATGGCCTTAATCTTCAAACCGGACTAACTAGAAATATCTGGTGAATACGCAGGACTTGCTGCCTTTTTCAAATTCATAAATGTGTAAACAATGTCTCCAGAGCGCCGAACAAGGTCTTTGACCCATATACACTGCATATTAG
>NC_049990.1:20565104-20581291 GCF_000003815.2 Branchiostoma floridae | reverse complement strand
TCGTTGTGGTATTAGGGCACACCCCTTGACATGCACTGTATCCGTTGCAATCGTTGTACAATAAAGATTGATTTTCTCTGGTTGGTAGACCAAAACACCCCTAACCTACTACAGCAGACGGAGCTCCCGCTCTTGGACACTCAGTATTGTGATCGGACCTACTGGAACGGCTACATCACCGACCGTATGATCTGTGCTGGGGCCGAGTCCTCGTCTTCTTGCATGGTGAGTACAAGTTCAGCCTACGTCACAATTTCCAAACAGGGCCCCGGCCGGGCTGTTTGCGGAAACGAAAATTGGAAATTTATACGTAAAAACGTACATATGATGCCACGGCTTTTCTCTTAATGTCTTGTGCGGTTTGGTGTCTTTTATATCATACTTTTTGTTCCCGAAAGCTACCCGGCCGGGCCCAGGTTTGGAAATATGACTAGTTGCGTTTCCATGAAAAAGGAAGTATTGCTTTTAGTCAGTTTTTGTTTGTTTGTTTGTTTGTGCTGATGTGTGTCCGTAATCATTTGAATGGCGCGGATTGACAGGATGTGAGATGACCGTAGACTGGCTAGGAAGGTTGATCCAAAGTCAGTAGCCTGTATTGCTAGTACTGTAGAAGGCATGCTATCTTCAGTGGTAAATTTCGCCCGTCTAAGTTGAAATACTGCAATACCTCGAGACTGCAACCTGTATACCTGGTAACAAAGAGGCGCCTTTACCTATACCCGTGTGTCCATCGGGAAAATGTATGGCTTCGGAGTTCACCTTTATCAGTAGGGTAACCTATATCCGTTGTATATAAAAAAAATAGGGTATTAATTAGGGATCGTTAAGTCGATGGAAGGTACTTTTACACTGCAATAGTTTGAAAATGTTGACATTTGAAACCCACGTCGTTAACCTGTAATTTCTAAACACCATTTTTTTTACAACAACGAATCTAGGTTACCCCACGGATTTAGGTGAACTAGCGTTGCATCCCTGACAGACACCGGTGCAATGTTGGGACCTAAGCCTAACTAAGAGTCTTGCATTCCCCCCAGGGTGACTCTGGCGGCCCGCTGGTGTGCCAGAAGGACGGTGCCTGGAACCTGGTCGGAGTTGTGTCTTGGGGAAGCTCCCGGTGCTCCACCTCCTACCCAGGCGTGTACGCTCGCGTCACCAACCTGAGGCAGTGGATAGATAACACCATGTCCCGCAACTAGAGCCGTTCATCACGCTCGCTTCTAGCTGTCCCCCTGGAGTAGTTTCAGACGTATCCTATCCCTCGCATTGGTAAAGCACGAAAAAAGGTTTACTTCAACCAGTGGAGACATAAAGGTTTAAATTAATACGTTTGGGAAGGATTTATCTGGAATTGGTCACAATAAATATTGATTGACGAAAGAGAGATTGGTGATGTGGTTCTTGGACTTGAGAACATTCAATGGGTCATGAGCAAATGTGTACGATACTCTCTGTACGGTACTTGCTTGTCTTTCAGTCCATTTGGCAAGCAAAACATGAGTTACGTGCACCGACCCAAAAATGTCCCCCATGAAAAATGTCCCCCATGTAGAAATATCCCCATGAAAACATGCAGAAATGTACCCCGCGAAAAAGTGTCCCCATGCAGAAATGTCTCCATGAAAAAATATCCCCCCCATACAGAAATGTCCCACATGAAAAAATGCCCCCCCCCCCCCATACAGAAATGTCCCCCATGAAGATGTACCCCCCCATGCGGAAAGGTGCCACATTAGAAAGTGCCCCCATGCTGAAATGTCCCCCATGAAAAAGTGCCCCCATGCTGAAATGTCCCCCATGAAAAAGTGCCCCCCCCCCATGTAGAAATACTCCCCATGAAAAATTGCCCCCCGCCCCCATTGTTTGTTTGTTTGTTTATTCTTTATTCAACCAGGGTGATAGCATATCGCCTGACGGCGTTTTTCAAAGCCCCCCTGGGGGGAAAACCCCGAACATAAGTCATACATAAAGTTCACAAAACAAAATTAACTTCAATAACATAACAATACATAAGGTTCTATGAAACCAAATTACTTAAATAGCAAAAACATAAAGATTCTACAAAAAGAGATTTAACTCAGATAACATATAATCATACTGCCAAACGAGTGAATCAAAAGTTTAACCTTAACATGAGATGACACAGGAAACATAACTAAAAGAAGTCAAATTTGAAATCTGGATTGAATCTGTCAAATGGATCGACTGCAGCAACCGCCGCCAATGTACCTCAGCTCAGTGAGATATCTACTTTAACGACTTATTCTCGCTACAGACAAAAAAAAAAAAAACCTAACGCCTTGCGCTAATTAAATCATAAATCAGATAATGATGAAACAAGAATGGACAAATTGGATGTACTCAGGCGCTAGTAAAGTCCAATCAATACGCATTTTCCGCTTGTTGGGCATTCCGAATGGGCACAAATACTCATCAACGATTACCCACACAGTGACGCGTCATCCACAATTGTGTACACGTCATAAAACAATGATTTATCCCGAACCCCGCTCCAGGCCAGTCCCTAACTCCACTGCTTTGTGGAGAGAAAACAAATACGGTATCACGCCACATCTGTGGGGACAATAGGGCAGTGATAGCTTGTTGATTTTTGCTATTGTTAGCGCTAATAACGGTGCATAATGCTGTAAGGCATAGGTTTGAGCAGCTGGTCTGCTAACAAATTGGTACGTGGACAGTATGTATACGTCCTTACACCGACTCTATACTTAACTCTATATCAAATACGGGCAGACAGGATCGGTTATATGAGAATTATACATATTTATGTAAAAAAAAAGTCTGTATGGACTGTCGCAAACTAGTCTGAGTATACCCCTGTCACATTTGGCGAAAATCGATCAGACGACGATTCTGCGGCCATCGCCCGAGCCTCGCTAACAATAACAACTTTATTGCACAACAATTGTACAAGGTACAGAGTATGGCTTATATGTGACAGGGACGGTTTTCAGGTGAAAAATACGCGCAACCCTCTGTCGATCTTAGATATGGCCGATCGATCTTCCATCGATACACCCGAAGATCGTGGATAATGTGACAGGGGTAGTACCATTCTCCGTAGTGACCGCAGGCTCAATCCTTTCGCTTGCTACAAAATGATTGAGCCAGCGGTCAATTCAGAGGAGTGTACTCTGGCAAGTCACAAACAGTTGCTAGACAGAAGTACACGTACACCTTATAAAGTCTTTCATCAAAATAATATCAAAACAGTGTTGAAGAGATACGTTCATTCGCTGACATTGCTTGAAGTTTGCACTCTTTTCAACGTTTGTAGGTGCAATAGATTGTGTTGCTTCAAAATGTAATTTTATACATATGTTTCGCGAACTTTACCAAGCCTCTAAGCTCACAAACATTGTCACAAGAAATGATACTTTAGTTAAGGTGGCGCTATATCATAAGATCGTTCTCAATATCTTTGCATCTGGATTAATCTACACACGTATTCACTTCTACAAGTAGTTTTCTTTCACTTTCTTACTTTTAGGATTACAACGTCAATGTTACAGTCAGTTTGGTCTATCTTCTAAGTGCTTAATTTCAAGGACAATCATTGGGTGACGAATCTTTTTCAATAAGTATCTTTTTCAATAAGTAGCTCCTTATTATATTTTCTGTTACTCTCCAAGCAGAGGCGAGGCATCCAGAAAGAGTACAAAATAGAAATCCCAGAAAAACGACTAAAAACGTAAAAAAAAAAAACAGTCGGAGCCTAACCTCTGCTTGGAGAGTAGTTTTCTATTTACTTTTCTTTTTTGTAACTCAGACAAATGTGACAGAAATGGCCTTTTGAACGACACTCCCCGCTATGATTAATGACCATTACAGGTCACTGCGTGCCCCGATATAATGTCAAATTGGACGTAATTGTAGCCCCGGGAACTGAAGGATAATTTCCCACAGTTTGAGGTCCGGCCAGGAGGCTGGAAATGATGACAGATCATCTCCTAGCAGATGTTGGACGGTATTAAAAGGTTTCATAGCTCCTATAGCTAGGCCTCGTATTTGTTCTAAACAGTCATGCAACAAATATCGGTATGCAGAAAACATTATTTTGACCGGCCCAATAACGTCTTTAAGTATCAATATATGTGTACTGTATCTTTATATGTGCGTGTATCTACATAGACGTATCTGTGCATGTTGAAGGAAGGTGTCCGTGGCCCGAAAAATAAATTATCAGTTGTGAGTACATGAGACTACAGTTTGTGTTATAAGAAGTAATGCCTGCAACACCGGCTACTTATGATTCCGTGAACATTTCCTTGGTACGAGTAGAGCTGCGAAGCTCTTTCTTTCTCTCTATCTCTTTGTCTCTCTGTGTTTTCTCTCTGTCTCGCTCTGTCCCTCCATCACTTTTTAATTTCTCCCTCTATCCAATGTGCTCTCTCTATGTCTCTCTCTCTCTCCCTGTCTCTGTATCAGTCTCTCTCCGTCTCTGTCTCTCTCTCACACAGTCCCAGTTCTCGCACTGTGTTTCTGTCACTCTGGTTGTCTCGGTCCCTCTCATGTTCTTTAATTTCTCTCTCCCTCTGTGTTCGTGTCTTTGTCTACCTGTCTGTCTTTCTTTCCCCACATGAGGACCAGTACGGACTGTGTCCGGGACTCCGTGCCATCATGCACTTAATGTGTGCGCCTGTAATGGCTCAGTTTAATCATACATACATACATGTATTCTCTAAATAGGAGGAAATGACTGAAATTGATCCTGATGGGATAACGAGACCATTTTACATAAATGGTGGCCGGGAAAGTGGACTGAGCTAACATGTTCAGCATCTCTTACACAATCGCTGCAGATGATACTCTAACACTTAGTAAAAGAAATTTCTTCAATCATAAGTATCTGTAACAAATAAAAACGTTGAAAGAGCCAGTGCTAATGTTATCCATCTCAACTTCGAGTCGCTTGGGTTATATTTTACTTGTTGACGTTACAATTGCGAGTTCCAATACCTTCAAATTTTTGACATATAACGACAAAATTTCTTTGAAAGTTAAGCTAAAATATGATCGTTACCACGGCTTAATAAATTGTAACATTATCAATTGAGACGTCTGTTTGATTGTTATTTATCTTTCGAGATATAATTGAGCAATTATCAACAGTTAGATCAGCTGCCCGAGGGGTCAACGCTATAATGACGCCCAATTTGCCACATCTCCGGTATTGTTAGGGATGGTTACGCCGTAGAGGGAGTAATACATAAGGATATAACGAGCTAGGTAGTGGGCAGTCGTGTATATAGGGGTGGGAAGCAGTCGCCACTAGGTCCTGACTGAAAATTTCCAGTCGCTACTTCGTTGTCTTTTGGAGACGGTGGACGGTAGGGTAGCTTCACTCTCTTCGAATCATCAGTCGGCGAAATATCTGCTACATTCAGTAAGCATCGTCAGGCGGTGACTTTTACACAGCATTTTGATGCCGTGAGTTTTTTGAAAATTTTGTTTGGAGCGAAATTTATCGAAGCACTTTGGAAATCTGTGGCGACGGGGAAGCTTTGAATGTGAACAGGGATTGAGAAACGCTTTTGTGACGACAAAAACTTTAAACTTCAGCGATGACTTCTCACCAAGCAGCCCCGCGTCGTCTGACTGGGTTCACTGTCAGGGACATCCTCGGTTGGGACGATGACGTCATAGAAACCACGCCGCCACAAGTAGAGGACAGAGAACAAGAAGGTGAGGAAGCTTTCCTACAAAACAATTGTGTAAATCCGCCCCAAATAAAGTAGTTACTCAAGCAACTGGATATGATTTTCGAAACGGTCAGATCTTACTACCTGGATGTCTAATAGATGTAACCTTCTTCGACGAATTATGTAAATCATTATCATGGTTTTAGGGACGGGTTTTATTATTCTGTAGGATGGCCGAAGGCAGTAACAATTTCACTATGTATGTCACGTTTAACAGTTTCGTTTTTGACTGGAGTCACGAGTTCCAATGTACACATGTCGTGTAACGAAACAAAAACGATAAATAGCGAAAATATACTGTACGAATGCCTGTAGTATAATTATACGCGTGCTTCCTATTGCAACGTTTAGATTATTCAGTTTATCATCTTGTTTAACAGCATAATTTAATTCTGTTCAAATATAACAGTCGTTTTAGTGGAAGACACCGTTAGTAACAACAAGAATGTGGTCCATGACACCAACGCGCGAGCCACCACCGTGACCTCTAAAGTTGAGCACAATAACAAGTCAAGGTCACCAGCAACCGAAGATGAAGACCCAGAAGATAAAGAAGAGAAAGGGGGGAAGAAGAAGAAGACCAGGTACAGGTGAGTGGTTTTGTTAAAGCACTTCCCTCACCTAGTGGTGCATCGGTCGGTACATATAGATCTCCGTTTCAGTAGCCCTGGGCAATACAGCTTTGTGAATCACTATGTACAGCAGGGGGCTAGCGGTGTGTGTTCAACTACCATACTCTTTCCCAAATGCTGAGTGCTAAGCAGAGAAAGCAGAATTTGTTATGACTCGGTCGGGGATTGAATTCACAACTATTCGACTTCAAAGCGAACATTCTACTCACTTGGCCATTGCACCGGTAGAGAGGTACTGTGAGCTAATCGAAGAGTCAAACATATCCTTGGCACTATCCCGACTAGTTTTACGTTTGGTGAAGTGGTTACGTCTATTCTAAACAGGATAAAATAAATGATTAAAAAAACGGACGTTCTCATACAATACCAAGGAAAGCCTCCAGGAGGCAAATCTAATTCATTGAAATGACAAGCTTAAGGATACACATGTAACTGCATATGAAATTTCATGACGATCCATCCATTATATAGCCTGGGTACCACCCGGATAGTAGTTCGTTCCTATGTTCGCTTCTGCTATCATCTGAAACACAGAGAAGCGACTGTAGATAGTGTATAATGAATGTCAGAGCGAGAAGCGACTGTATATAGTGTATAATGAACGTCGGAGCGAACTACTTCCCGGATGGTACCCAGGCTATCCATTATAAGTTTGTGTAGTTAACTCATTCAACCATGCACATCCCCAATCGCCACTACAAACGAAGTCTACATCGTCTAGGCGACTTCTTGGAGGAATTATTCGACTTCTTGGCGACTTCTTGGAGGAATTATTCGACTTCTTGGCGACTTCTTGGAGGAATTATTCGACTTCAAAGACAATTTTTTCAAAGCAATCAAATGTGCCTTTATCTCGTTTTGAATTCAGGACGACGTTTTCAACTTACCAACTAGAGGAACTAGAGAAGGCCTTCGAACGAGCTCCCTACCCAGACGTCTTTGCGCGGGAGGAACTAGCCATGAGACTGAACCTGAGCGAAGCAAGGGTTCAGGTTAGTTGATGAGTTATTGATATATTGCTAACTGATCATTTAAATCATTCATGTAACCAGTCTCTGACTACAGAAACTGTCGGTCCAATGACGTCAAATATCCAATTCTTTACTGAAACCCAATGGTCGATTTTCTATGATAGTTGATGAGTTACTAACTGGTTAGTTGTTAACCTATTCGTGTGGCCAGTCTCTGAAGATGTCGTCATGTAAAAAATACCAATAGTTCGATTGTTATTGAAAACTAATAGTTTATTTTCAATGCCGCTGTCTTACCAGTGCAATTTTACATGTACGCGGCTGTTATATGATTTTGCGTACTTAACCCTTGTCTTGGTGAGAAATTTTTTGCCAATTTAGCCACAACCAACTAAGCTGGTTAATTAATCAGATCTGTAAAACTTATCCTATTCGTTCCACAAGCATTGCGGTTTGTTGCGGTTTGCCGCAAGATGTGCCAAACCCGTATAGACACTGGACCCACATACTGGCATTATATATGTGCATCCCGTATATGTGCGTCCTGAGCAGGACAAGTTTGAAATTAGCCGCACTTTTGTCATTGTTGAAGCTAAACACGTCGCATTGTCCACTCAATAGCATGAAGTCGAGCCAAACCCGTTGCAGTTGTGTAAAACGATCACGTAGACATAATCAAACACGGGATGTGTAGGTCTAATAATGCAGTGGTCTAATAAGACAATTATGGTAAATTGGGCTGATTAAGCTAATCAAATATGACAGATGCTTCAAATTGGTGACTATAATGAAGATAACCTTCCGCTATTAGGAAAAGGAACGTTTATGACTTCTAACGCGATTTCTTGGCATATTTTGACAGGTTTGGTTCCAGAACAGACGAGCCAAGTGGCGCAAGCGAGAAACTCCCCGGCGTTCTGCTGACCAACTGAACAGTATGTTACAGAGTTTTCGTTCTTGATCTGTTCTCTGTGTTGTGTGTCCGTGGCAAGTAAAGTATATGTTCTTGGATTCGTGAGCAATTGCAAGTGATTCGAATGTACGATATTGTTGGCAGCATCGCAACTCTTATAGTGTTATCTACCTACAAGTGACATCTAAATATCATCTTCTCTTCAATATATGAAAAAGCTTTGCTCGGTTATGATAATATAGCTTGTATGTGGTGTCAAATGAAATTTCACAACGCTTGATATTCTATTCATAACGCAAAAAGTTGTTATTCTCGGTTGGTAGCTGTTATAACTAAATTTGTTCTAACTTACAACCTGTTCCAACTACAACCTGCTCTAACTACAACCCGCTATTCTAGCAACAACCTATTCTTACTACAACTTGTTCTAACTACAAGTACAACCCGCCCTTACTACAACCCGTTCTGACTACAACCTATGCTTACTACAACTTTACAACCTGTTCTAACTACAACCTGTTCTGTTTCCCAGGACTGTACTGCTCATTGGCTGCCGGGTCGTCTTCCTGCAGTGCTCGGCGGCTCCTCAGAGGAAGTGTTCCCGAGACCAACAACGTCACATCCGGCTGGACCACTGCCTCCCACCACCCGTTCCTCCTGCCGGCATCCCTCATGACGTCACACCTCACCTTCGTGCAGTCCTCTCAGACGTCACTTCCGGGGGCTTCGGTGACGTCACATGTTCGACAGGAGGGTGTGACGTCACAGATGGGTCTCTTGCCGACCAGCCTCCATGGCGACAGCCAATCCCAAGGACCAGGTGTACCAAGAGAACCACCGGCGTCCCTGCAGAAGCACACGGGGAAACGCCAGGGGAGCGTGGAGAAGAGCTTCTCGGCAGGGGTGCTGGGGGAGTACCGAAGGCTGGCCAGCCTCGGCACGCTGAGGATGCGAGCTCGTCAGTTCGAAGAAAAACTCTCCTCTACTTGACCACGCGCAACACACAAAGCAAACTTTCTAGATCTTTTAAGTATCTTGCATTGCCTGTCCTTAGAGTCGTGTGTGACAGATTATTATTTATTCATCTATTTGATAGAATCTTTCTTATATCTAATGTACAATTAAGCAGAGGTTAGGCTCTGGTTTATTTTTGACGTCTTTTTATGCGTTTCTATTGGGTTTTTCTATTTTGTCAGGTCATGTTTTCTTTATTCTATCCGCCACCTAAATAAACAGAAAAGCTGACAAAACAGAAAGCCCAATAATAATGCTAAAAAAAATAAAAGCATGCAAGCCGGCAGATAAGATTGAATACTAGGTTAGCTCTACTTTCACAAAAATAACGTTAAGAAACAAGTCAAGTTTTCTACTCTTCAATTGAAATAGTGCTATGACTATAACCCTTTATCAAGCCATTCGTGAACACCAATCAGGTTAGGTGCCTGTTGAGTACAAGTAACTTTAAGTATATTCTTGAAGGGATTTTCGCATAGTATGAAAGTACCGCTCTGGGTTAACGTTACATTGTCGATTATGAAGATTATGGGTGTCACAACTTTTTGTATGCGTTATCTCATTGTAATTTAAACGGCTGCCAACAGTGCCTTATTAAATCATTGTATTGCACCTTAAATTATGCTTCTTATATTATACTGATACAATGCATGGTTTTTCTGCATAGCATAAGAGATACTGCTGTACACTTTTTGATAGGAATAATTAAATTTCACTGAAATTTCTATACCTGATGTGTTATCGCCTCTTAATTTGTCTTTGAAAAGTTGATGGAAAGACGAAACACGAAACAATGAGACAGACGGGCGTTCTTGGGTAGATTTACAATTAACATATACCAAATGCGCATGGTTCATTCAATCCTATCATGAAGTCATATTTATATATAATAGTGGGGCGTACTTCATTCAATGTAATCATGAAGTCATAGCAGAGGAGATTTTTTTGCCTCTGTTGCTGTGTTCTGTATGTCACTCCTACATGTATAACGTTTAATATATAGTGCTGTCACGTGTGTGCATTATCCTCCAATAAAGCGCCATGAAAAGACATGTAAAACAGGCCGAAGTAATCTACTAGGAGATTAGAAAATTTTGACTGTTTCAAGATCTTCTGTAGGGGTAGGTTTGGTATACAGAAATGCGTAGGCGAGGGGGCGTATTGGGTAAGGTTTATATTCGGCATGGTACACTCTACATGCACGACATCTGTATACTCCTTGCAATAGAACTAATGCGGTAAAGAAGCAAATAAATAGATAAAAGTAGGAAACTGTTACTGATTTCGAAACAGCTACTCTTGGCATGGGGAGTGTCATTGTAGCATACATGAAAAGAGAGTAGCAGGCAGAATTTCAAATCAACGTCTTAGTCGTTTATCTGGGGATTAAAAGTAATGCTGTCAAAATGCCGCCGGGAAAGAGCGACACACAGCATGTTTTAGAAGTTGCAAAGTGCATCTTTTCAGCTAGGTGGCGCCACTGACTTACGTCATGTCTGGCTGGCGCGTGACGTCACCAAAATAGCGCCAAATCTGTGGGTTTGAACGACGCGGTGTTTCCCGCCAGTGGATTTCCACCGATTTTTCGCACGGAAGGGTCATCAAACTAAAAACCTTCGGTGAGTACCAAATCTTTGCATATCCAGGGTCCTTTCCGCAGATCTTGACGTGTAGTCCTCGCCGTCTTGGAAGAAAAATTTGGTGCGATTTTCGGCGGGTCACGTCTGGCGAGAGATCCAAGATGGCGCTTTTGAGTTGTGCCAGGCTTGCAGTCGGAATGTTAGGCAGAAAGCACGGCTCCATTTTTGTCCTGCTCGCCGCTCTCCGAGCTCACGCCAGCTCTGCAAGCCGCCCAGCACGCGGGCACGGCCCACTTTCCACAACCCACATCGTCCTAGCATTAGATTTCGCTCAAATCTTACGTGGAAGATTCGCTCAGTTTTGTGTAGACGATTTTTCTGCAAAATATCGTCTGATTTTCTGTGTTATCTGGCGGGAGCTGTTTCTTCGTTCGGTCGTGCTTCCAGAAACCTCGATGTAGCCCGCCTTTGTTTCAGTAATTATACGGCAAACCTTTTCGGTCAGATCTGTGTGGGAACGAGTTGGCATCGTTACCGATTTGTGGGTATATTCTGAGGTAAAATGTCGTCCAAAAACAGACGGATTTTTATTTTTTTGTTCCAGAAAACGATGGGTGTGTGTCTGTCTCGCTCTCTTTGCCCGGCAAAACCCGCCACGGCAGCAAGAAAAATAAATTATTAGCGAGCCTCTTACGTGCTTAGAAATATCGTGCAACGTTTTGTTGTAAAATTCGGGTGATTTTGAGGTAGAATTTGTAGTTAGCGTACACGTTTTGTGTGGGGTGGGGCATTTCTGAGCGGCCTTTTTTTTTTACCGCGAAAAAAATGTTGGTGAGCGCGAAAATTATCAGACTGTGGCGGGGTCATCACAGGGGCCGCCTGTTCCCCGCTGTAAACATCGGGGGCGATCATTTCTGCTTCCTTTATGGTCCCTACCCCTCCCCTCCCCAACACATTTAACAAAAACTACCCTAAAAAAACTAATAAACTTTCCATTCTTAAAATATTACACATTTTTTAAAGAAGGTAGGAATTATTTCTGTGTGTATACGATTTCTTGTAGTGAAATTTGATCCTCCGTTTGTGAGAATGAATGGATGATCCCCAAGTAATTTGCATGACTGGTTGAGCCTCTCCCAGATCCTGTATAACACATAGCTACTGGCCAGACTGGCTGTATGCTTAGGAATATTTTTCATACACTAAAAGAACAAAGAAAAGACCACATATCATATCAAAGCATTGTAATCCTTTGTTATATGAATTGTGCAGGGAGTAGTGCATTTTTGTTCCTATTATTTGAGGAAGAATTTGAAGGAAAATTAAAAATTGGTTGCAAACTTGCATTTTCAGGGTATTGATGATTTTTTTGTTATACCTGGTTGCAAACGATAAAATATAGATGGTCAAATACTTGTTACTACATTGCGTGCAGATAAGCTAGGTTTCTGGAGCAATACATTGCAGTGTTGATTTTATTTATTTTCGTTTCAGCCATGCAGGACAATCCAAAGAACATGAGGATTTTTACACTAATTTTGTTCATAAGAATACATTTTTGCTATCGCTGTACATGTCAGTTAACCCTCAATATCATAGATTTAACAATTTTGTATCATATACACAATACAGTAGATTAGACTTAGAGCGTCTTGTTTTCCAATACTGATATTTCCTTTTTTTTTATATCAAGTGCCCAAACCAAGTAGCTTAGAATGTCATGTTCACATATGTTTGTGAAATAAGAAATATGCTGAATTGTCACTGTATAAGACTGTTAAGAGATCCTTGCTTGTATACAAAATTGTGTGGTGGGAGTTTTTTCTGCACACCATGGATAGATACAAATTGTCACTGCTAACTCAGGAATCTAGAAATAGTAGAATCATTCTGCTTTTCCAACTTGTTCTTTACTATTTACTTAGAGTTAGACTTTGGAATTATTTCTCTTCCTCTTAACTTTTTAAGTTTGTGTACAAGTGAATGTAATGTCTTGTTGCATACAGTTAGAAAACAACTCTCATGTGTTAGGAGAATGTCAATGAAAGTTCTTCATATTTTGCAACAATCCAAAGGCTAGTCTTTGGTATAGCTAATGGTCCCACATCTTTTGGCTGGTGTGAAGATAATATCAGAAATAGCTGGTTTCCTTTTTCCATAGTGTAAAAAGCCAATTGATTGGTCACACCCTTTTTAAAAATTTTATAGCCCTTTCTATGGGGGTTGACCCCAGATGACCTTGATATTCTGGTATCTTATTTTAGCCTGAATATGAAATAAGTCCATCGGGGGTATGTAGATATCCAATATGATATCATTGTCTGGAGTTCAGTCCTTTGTCTCATCATATGATAGGAATTTGGTACCTGGCCATCATAGCAATAGCCTGGATGCCAGGCTGTATTCAGAACCTACACAGGCCAACTCCTTGGTGCTAGAAAAACATTAAAAACACTTCCGACAGTCCTAGGAGGCAACCTGAGTCAAAAGCCAGGTTGCGCCATATACATTTCAGGTTGCCACACTTCAAATCAGCAATTTCTGTCCTTTGATCATATGGTAGGAATTTCATATTTAGCCTCATAGCAATAGCCTGGATGCCAGACTGTTTGCAGGGCCTACACAGGACAACTCCTCGGTGCTAGAAAAAGAATAAACATGCTCCCGACAGTGCTCAAAATACTTTTTGTCCAGCCAGGTTGCCCAGGTAGCAACCTGAGTCAAAAGCCAGGTTGCGCCATCAACATTTCAGGTTGCCCTACTTCCAAGTTATTTCTTTCTTCAAATCAGCTACTTATTATCTTTTCTTCCAGTTACATGCAACTACAATGTACTTATGTTTTATCTCATATTGAGAAGTAAATACAAAAGCTTATGCACGTAGGTGGGGGAAAGCGATGTTCCAACTGCAAAATTTTAGTTTGGGCACTGGGCTACCTCGGTTTAAGATAAAGTTGTGCCAAGCAAAATGACGTTGCGTTTGCAAGTGTGCAAGTGGGTATTTCAAGCACTGCCCATGGAAATTCTACAACGGGCCCCCTGAGTTAGACTCCACACGATAGATAATATTGAGGGACAGGGGGGATACAAGCTTAGCCACGATTGGGATTGTGTTCTTGCCACCTACATTGGCTGCATATATCGGCGAAAAGCAGAACTTCAGTTTGAAGCTTTAACGTTTGAGGAAGGTGTCTGAAAGACATTGAACCATAAGCAAAGTGAGTACATACTGGTTGTGTAACTGTAAGAGAATTCTCCTATATCCTAAATTCTACCAACCTGATGAAATTATTATCGGATAATATTGAGATCGGGATGGGGGTCTGGTATCCATGCTACCATAGCAGCCCCTCCCCGCAGAGGAGGCTGGTTGTATGTTGGGCGGGCTGCCATAAGCGAGATTTAATCAGGCGAAGTAAGATTCAACAGAAAGATTGAACCAGAAAACCAAGTTGTTGCATATGGCCACAAACATGCAAATAACATGGTATGAAATAATTTTTTCTGTAACATAGCTCTGTCAGGAATTTTACTAGCAATTTTGTGAAACTTCTGCTTATGATGCCAAGTCTGAATTTTTTTGCCTTGCAAAATTGCTACTTGTCTACACAGTCAAATCAATATTAGTGACCACCTCTACTGAAATACCACCCTGCACACTTTTTGGTGGTCCCTTATACTATTTTTAAGCATTAGGAATCTTGTCTATAGTAACCACCTGTCCACATAGAGTCATAGACAAAATTTTACTGGTCCGCTGGTCTTCTTGGGCAGGTTTGACTGTATTTTCATTTATGATAAGAAAATTTCCTGCAAATGTGTTTTTGAGCCTAGAAATCAGTGTATTGATTGGTAATTGACTCCAGAGCAAAAATATTGAACTTTGTCTTCAAGGTAGCAAAATTGCTAAAAAATACTAACACAGTTTTTGTTAGTACATGTAGTATGAGACCGCTATATCAATAATTCTGATTGTTAGTGAGGTGTGGCCAAGGGAATTACATCCAAGGAGAGAGCCCGTTCTAAAAAGTCAATCTGAAGAAGTCTTTCAAGCAATTTTACCCAAGAAATGCAATTTGATGTTTATGATCTTGAAAAATATGATTTAAGATGAATACACCTAACTAGCCTTTGCAGTTGCAATGACATTGTGATTGTTCTTACATGATATGTTCTTATAAATGGTGTCTTAGCACGGGAACAGGTTTTCTGGGCGTGGAGAATTTGCACTTGAAAATCCCTCGAATCGAGATTTTGTTCTCTAGAATACAACAATATGATACTTAATTTCATTTTGTGCCATCTCATTTGAGCTTGTAAGTATAAAACTGCAAAAACTTTTTGAATCCCTTGGGAATCAGCTAATTTGCATATTGTCACGCTCAGATTTTTCACACACAAGTTTTCACGCGCAAATTTTTCACGCGCACAAAACCCCAACACCTTGGTCATACCTTGGTCATACCTTGGTCATACCTTGGTCATACCTTGGTCATACCTTGGTCATACCTTGGCCATACCTTGGCCATATTAGCACAGCTACCTCACCAGAAATCAGTTTTATTTTGCCTGCTTTCTGGAGAATTAACAAGGGTGTATTCAGTAAGTTCCTGGGCTTACCAAACAACAAGGGGCGCAACTCAAACTTTGGGGTATTACTATAAAGTGTGAAGTCTTTTATGAATGTCCATCAAAACTGAAATCCATTTGGTCATTACTTTGCAGGTGACACCTTTTTAATGAAACTTTGAAACTTGGTAAGGTAAAAGGCGAGCAAAACAATAGCAAGGAAGACACTTAATTTTAACAATAGCAAGGAAGACACTGAAATTTGATGAGTGCTGTACATATGGGGTATTTCGTCCTTTCCTCATGCCATGAAATTGAAAGACATGATTATCAAAATGCTTCAAAAGGAATCCCTTTGTATCTGAAGTGGAAAGAAGTGGGTAAAGGTGGACTCTCACTGTACTTGGGGCACCGGTGCGGCACTGCGGTGTTTGTTCACTGCGGCACTCTTTTGTTATTTTGTGATTTTTAATAATTTAGATATTACATAGATATTTAGTGAGTGAGTGATAGTACTTTAAACAATAACTTCATCATCATAGTCCTTTTTGTCCTAACAGACGTAAAGATACATCATTTTGAATATCATTGCTCATTCCCATTACACCTTTGCAACACATAACATTGAAATAGTATATCTTGTTACCTGTCCAGGGTTGTAGCCATTATTTTATTTTACTGTAATTTTATTGGTAAGGTTGGGAAGCGACCAATCAGGGAGATGGTGTGAAGGGTTTTCTTGGCTCTTTCATGGTAAGAAGATTTGAAAATGTAAGGTAAGAATT